>NC_068413.1:19111342-19306342 GCF_023724105.1 Carassius gibelio | reverse complement strand
TTGCTCAAAATGTACTGACAAAATTCAGCCTAATTCACAGTACACGCATACACACATGAATCGGAAGTTTTGGAATTTGAATAGGTTTAGAAACAACTGCATGACACATTTTTATATGAAAAGTTGAAAACACTCTTCCTGAGTGTTTATAGATTTTCTATATAGCCTCAAATGTCAAGTATACATTGGTTTGGTTTCGTCTTAAAAAAATAAAAAAGTTAAAATATGCATGTTATTATAATTTTATACTTAAATTAAAACGATGGAGATAAGCTATAGAAAGAAAACAAAACATACACATTTTTAGGAAAGCAGAATAATGTAAGTGTAATTCATCAATTCATTATTGATGATGCCAATAATTACATGTAAATAATACATTAAAACAGTGTGTAACTTTGACCCAATTATAAAAAGATTAATTTCGTTGGTCTTAATTTTACTAATAATATTATTAAGACCAAAGAAACACATTACACAGAACAATTGGCATACAGTACCAATGTTTTTAATTTTGTTTGTTTGTTTTTCTGTTTGGTATCATTCATTGCACGGTTATTGCTGTCAATCACCACAGTTTCAGATTCAAAAACAAATAGCACTTAATAATCACATAAGCTGTCAATCATTTCAGTTCAGTGCAAGCTCACTGACTGCTCTCCAGCAAAATATCCTGTTAAAATAACACTACAAATGGTCTACACTGCAACGAATTACATCATGTCTTATTAACTTCATGTTTAAATGTTGTTGGTCATAATAAAATAATTCACCACCACCATAATGATAACAATGATGATAACTTTATTGTCAGACAAAGTCTGAAATTTGTTGTGCGTTACAGCTGGTTCCTCTTCAGGAACTCGAGCTGTGTCAAAACGCTATGGGGAACGCACTTAGCGTGAGCGACTCTGAATATCCTGTGTAATCTGTCCAATGGAAGAGTGTGAGGAAGCTATAAAAGCATGTGCTGCGCAGCTGGCTTCAGCTTCGCGTCTTTCAGCGAGCGCTCTCTGTGTGAATGTCCTCAGTTTGTCTTGTGAGTCTTATTTACTGTTGTCTGTTTCAGTAAAGCTCCAAAACATGTCTAAGAGCAAGGTGAAATCCGAGCATTTAAAAGGCTAATCCAGATCGCGTTTCAGGCTGTGTGTTCCTCCCTGCCCACGATATATAATGAGGGAGCCTTCGTCAGCATTCCCCGCAGTGCTGTTCATGGGGTTCGCAAATAGATCTGGCAGAGGAATGGAGATGGAGATCTCCTTCAACTTCGGCCAAATCCGGCACCCAATCCCTGGGGTTGGAAGCTCGCTCTGTGGTGAAGACTGTCGGCAGGGATTGCCACCCCACTCGCCGCAATATGAAGAGCTCTTAGAGGTGGTTACTCGCGTGGTGGCCTAGCTCAACATCGATTGGCCCACTGAGAAAACATCTGAACCGCAGAAAAGCAAGCTCGATGAACGATTTCTGCGGGCGAGTCAGCCACCTCCAAGCCCGGCCTTCCCTTTTTTCCCGATCTACACAAAGAAATAGCCAGATAATGGAAACGCCTGATTTCAGCCCGCCTCCATGTCCCCTAATCTGATTGTTATGGCAACATGGTGGGGATGGGAGAGTGTGGCTACAGAACGATGCCACGGGTGGAACAGACGTTCGCGAGCTGTCTGTTCCCCGGGGCTGCATTGTCTCTGAAGGCCCCGGCGCAGTCTTTGGGAAGACACCCCTAGTTTCATGTTTCCTCCGCGGTGAGCTGAGGCTGAGGCTTACAGTACGGTCCCGTATTCCCCCCTGGGACTTGGTTGTGGTGTTAGAGGCTCTTTGTAAAGCTCCATTTGAGCCAATACAAGATATATCAGACACACATCTGACCCTTAAAACTACCTTTCTGTTGGCTATCACCTCTCTGAGGAGAGTTGGAGATCTTCAGGCCCTCTCAGTGGCCCCTACTTATTTTGACTTTGCGCCCGGCATGGCCAAAGCGTTCATATACCCCCGAGCAGTTTCTGTTCCTATAGTTCCCTCTTTCACGCCACAACCTATAGTGCTGCAGGCCTTCTGCCCTCCTCCCTTTTGGGAGCCCAACCAAAAGAGCTAAATTGTATGTGTCCAGTTCGAACGCTGGACACATACGTCCAGAGAGCTGCCCTGTGGAGGAAATCAGACCAATTGCTAGTGTGCTATGGTCCCCCCAAAAGGTGCTTTCCTGCATCTAAACAGACTCTCAGTCATTGGATAGTCGAGGCTATCAACGCCACTTATGAGTCATCTGGTCTTCCTCTGCCATTGGGAGCCAAGGCTCACTCTACACGGGGTATGACAGCCTCCAAGGCCTTTCTAGCAGGTGTGTCCATGCTGGACATCTGCAACGGTGCGGGGTGGTCCACACCCTTCACATTTGCAAGATTTTATGGCCTAGATATGCAAGTTACTCCAGGCGCTTCTGTTCTCTCATCCTAAGCTGTGCTCTTCAGATACACACTAGGCAGGGATTTGGTAGTCTGGCAGCGTGGGCACCTCATTCCTCATAGCGTTTTGACGCAGCTCGAGTTCCTGAAGAGGAATTTCTCTAGTTTGCGCATGTAACCATGGTTCCTCGAGGGAACGAGACGCTGCGTCTCGATGCCATACCCTGCTGGTGCTTGCTGGTACTCAAAGCTGACGCCAATGTGAACAATGCAAATCCCTTTTTAAACAATTTCTTCCAGCTCAATTTAACCACTGACAGCCAATCTTGAGCATTTAAAGCAGCAGATGACAAAACTGGAATGTGCTTATAATAATGTGCTGGTGTGTATGCTGATACAGTTATTGTTATAGTTATCTTTCTTGTTGTGAATGGTGTTAACTTAAACTTTATATACTGTATATACAGTACTCCTATACTGTGCTCTTACCTTGTCCAGCAGTGCATTCTGCCAAAGTCTGAACATCATCATGTAAGTCCTGTCTCTCGCACCAAATGATGTGAAAAAGTGCTGAAGGGAAGAGAAAAGCAGGGGGTGAACATCAAGAAACAACCTCTGTGTATGTTAATGTGCTGTGTTATCTGAAAGGCTCTCACCTTCTCAGTGTCTGTGCACACCTGTATGGCATTGGGAATCAGACGTGCGGTTTTCTCTTTCGTCATGGAGCAGATGTCTTTCAGTCGAACTGTAAGCTGTATGAAACACAACAACAAAAACTTAACTCTTCGCCAATCTCTCTAGAGGCTTTAGCTCCAAAAATCGGAGTTACTGTAAATCATACCAGTGTTTCCCAGCGAAAGATGTTGCTGTAAAAACAGATCCAGTTTTCAGAGAGGTAGAGGCGGCCCTGCAGGAGAATGTCCCGCTGGAGAGCGCATGAGTAGTCTACCGATGACAGGACAAGGTCAAAGGTCAAAAGAAGCCCCTCCTGTTACATCATTCAATTGAATAATTGTGTTTTCTAATATTTTAGTTTGCATTCATCAAGTTCGAAATAAAAGTTGAAAATCACATAAAATTAACTACCTTTAAACAGTTTAACTATTAAAATTAACTATTAAATTAAGTTAATTATAATTTCACTTGTTAATTATAATTAATGTTTTAAATTATAAAGTATAAATTTAAAGTCCAGTTACAGCTTAATTTAATATATTCCAGTAGAATTTTCACTTAACATAAAACAGAGGACTCACAAGATAAAACTAAGGTGTTTCTCAATGTCAAGGAAGGATCCTCGGAAGCCAGTATTTCGAGGATGCTACGTCATCGACATCCATCGAAGGACTGTTCCAATGTCGAGGATCCTCGGAATTTCAACCAAGGAGTCTTTCGTTCGAAGAATATCCCACACACAGGAAAGGATGCATATGTGTATCCTTCGCGCTCTCAAATCACCCACAATCCTATGCGCGCAGCTTTGCTATCTAACGTTAGTTCAAAAATTAAAAAATGTCAAACTTTAACGTAGTCGGAGCGTTAATGGTTTTTATTTACGTTACCAAACATTTGTCATAACTGTAGTAAATATAAGTAAAGTTTGACGTTTAAATGCCAGTACAAATTACTACCGTATTGATATTGTAAATTATACAAATACAAATGGTTAACTGAACCGGACCTGTCATTTAACAATTGGTTGCGTCAACGGCATTTATTTTATAAATAACTAGTTAAGTTGTCCAAAGTAATTTAATGATAACATTCACAGCGTTATTCAAACGGACCTTTTCACTGACGTAATGACGCAATTACATGCACTTGCTAGCCTGTTCCATTTATGTGTTCTCCGTATGCTAAAGAGGAGTCTCACCTAGCCTCTGAAGGAAGTGACTTGGAAGGATCAGTCCTACCAAGGAAGTATCCTTGACATTGAGAAACGCCTCTAGTCTCCCGAGCACTTTAGGTGTTCTGTAGCTGGATGAATGAATCCACATTGCTTTCTCTATTTACTCCTGAAATCAGGATTAATTTAGTTTTTGAAGAAGATGGTCCCTCAACTACCAAGATTCGTTCATGTCTGCGCTAATCATTTACACCGGACTGCTATGTGAATGAGGGTTTTTGCACAAGAGTTTCTCCTGAAGCTACACCTCCAGAAGAAGTAAGTATCACGCGTTAGTTTTCTTGATTTCCTTTCTGAAAGACCTTATTGGCTCTCTGTAAGGCTGATGTTGCTAAAGCTACCATTGTGTGTCTGTTTTAACTAATGCCACCAGAATGATTGTCATTGGGAAAGTGGGAGTTAAAAATTGCATTTTAAAGCAATGTGAAGTCGACCGCTGGAATTAGTTAATGATCACAAGTGGGGCTTATAAAGTCTGTAATAGCATGCAACGGCATATTTTTTATTATGCTGTACTCACGTCTGTGTAATTCATAAAGTGCATTTTTATGCACAGTACAATCAGATGACTGACCAAGTGCATTTTCTGTAAAGATAACAGGCTTGTACTAATAGTGGAGTTTTTATTTGCAAAGGCTAGTGCCGTTATTGCCACGTGTCTGATCTCTTGAAGCTCTGCTCCTTCCCCGGAACACCAGCTCATTTGCATTTAATGGGGAAGACACGAAATCCCCTTTAAATCATGAGAGCTCTTACCAACAATAAGGCGCTCTGTGTCTGGTAACTGCTTAAAGAGCTTCCTGAAGTCTTCATTACGCTGCTTGTATGTAGGACTGAGGACCTACAAAACACAAAAATCAGTAGATGAGGAACACTCGCATACTCACACGTCCATCCACACCGAGAAAGAGTGTGCGTTAAGAACATTTCCGCTCTCACAGATCCGTTCTCTTTAGTTTTGCCATGCAGCAGTGCGAGATGAACCACAATGAGTTACTTCCCTCTGTAGAGTCACACTGCTTCTCATTCACAAACGCACTCTTCACACCTGCTAATGAGTGAATATACACCTGGCATCAGTAACAGCGGAGTGCAAACCGCCCTTAAACACAAATGCTGCTAGAATAGACAGGAAAGTCACTTCAACTTGAATCCCGAGGTGTCTTAAGACCAAACACGTAAAACATTTTCTTATTCACAACATTGGACATGACACACTCTTGCCATTTAAGCGCGATCAAAAAATAAACAAAATATGATAAATACATTTAGAATTATACAGAATTTATATTATTTAACCACTGAATTCTGTTTCAAAAATATGAAGTTAACGTGTATAGACAGTACTGACACTGTCAACACTGAATGTTTTTAAACACATTTTTACAATATTACAATAAGCAAATATATGATATAATATGATATAATATAATTATTTTGTTTCTCATGTCCTCATTTTATCATCTACACAATGCAAACTCCCATTTAGCAAATTCTACATACTCTCTATGTAATATTATATTATATTGTATTCCTAAAAATATGAAATAATTGTATTTAACTTCAAATACACTTCAAATACTTCAGTGCAAACATTTAATATGATGTTTTTACTCATTTCTATCAAATGAAAATGAGTAAATGAAATAAAATATAAAATAAATGTATATTACAGCTATAAAAATTGGGTTGAAAACTAAAAAAAAAATGCAGTATATGGCTTATTATTACCGACAGAGTACCCTAAATTTAAGTTTACTAGTCATAAACTCTTCTGTGGAATCTTTATACAGACTCACAGCAGGTATGTCCTCATCCTGGTACGGGTCGTCCGGCGGGCTCCACTGCCAGTTGTGGTCCCAGTCTGAACCCTGAATTAACCAGGCTGCCAAAGCCTCCTCCAGCTCCATAAGAGTGTCCCAGTCGTCCTGAGAGCTAAGTGATGAATCCATGTCTCTGTGCATGTCTCTTACTACAGCCAGCGGATCAATTCGTTCTTCAGTGACACTCTGCTCAGACTACCAGATCCTGGGGATATTTTTTTGATAAGGGTGAGTCTGTAGATTAACTCACCTCTTTATAATACGTCTACGCTATCGCAGATGTTCATCAGGGTGTGACCTCTATCAGGGTGTGAGTGCTGGGCTCTCCTGACTAGCGCCACATGATTCCAGTGCAAAAACACACTCACACGCAAGTGGCCTTTAGTAACCTCTGCAGACAGATGCTTTATTATGCTGCTGTTTGTTCCAGTTTCCCACCGTTTGTGCTGGGAAAGAGTGTGTATGTGTGTCCGTCTTGATTCTTTATGCTTCTTCAGACTGTGAAAACTGTGACCAGATAGTTGATGATGAAGAAGGAACAGTAAGTTACTCGTTACCTTAGTATGAAATGTCCACCAATATCTCAATTTCAGGTTGGTTGTTGGCTTTCACAGAACGTTCTTCCTGTAGTTTAGTCCATCAAAGATGGGATTCTTCTTATTCCAAGTCTTCTACAAGTTTGAAACGGACTATGACAACAAATAAAGAGCATCTAAAGAGCATGTCTGTAGGGTTGATCCACAAGGAATTATCAATTGTTATATCAGTATGCAGTGGACGCTAATATCTCTATGAAACGTTGGTTGCTGACTTTTAAAGAGCGTTCTTTTTGGAGTTTAGTCAATCAACGCTATGATTCTTCTTAGTCCCCAAAGTTTGTGCTTGTTTTCTGCATTCAGCAGCTGTTGTCGTTGAGAAAAAAGATAGTCTTCTGCAGTTGTGAATCGGACTACGATGACAAATAAAGAGCCTTGAAAGAGCCTATGAAGAAGGAAATGTAAGTTACTTCCGCAAGTAATAATCGTTACCTCAGTATGCAATGGCCGCTAATATCTCCATTAAAGGCTGGTTGTTGACTTTCAAAGATTGTTCTTCCTGGAGTTTAGTCCATCAAAGACATACTTCTTATTACAATAAATGTTCTTGCTTTTTGCATTCAGTCTTGTCAGACTTCAGAGAAGAAAGATCTTCTACAGGTTTGAAATGGACCACGATGACAAACAAAGACCACCCGGAAACACTCTCCACCAAATCCTTGGGTACTTAGGTCCTCTTTCTAATGATTTATGCTTTCCAATGTAGAATTCACACTCGCATCTCTCAACCCCAAACTATGCTCACTTGCTCCCTCTCGTTTGTGCCTGAAGATAACCAAGACCAAAGACTGACACATGATCTGCAGCAGTCATAATGCTAAGAATGGAGTCATGCTCTTCAGCGCTTATGCATAAATATCCATAAAGGTGAATGGATAGTCACTCTCAATGGAGAAGCAGATAGCCAGGAACATTACAGACCAGCAGAAACCTCAGCAGATACTGCGGAGCACAACAGCTCTATGTGTCCTGCTGATTTATGTGGAGCTGGATGTGTGTGAGTGTGTTTACTTCTGCTGATGAGTAGGTAAAGTCAGTTACTTATTAACTAAAAGAGTAAATAATGAGAGATGCCGGTGGCTGGTACCAGGAGTGGGTGTGACGACTCCAATAATGTCATCAGGAGATGCCTTTGTTTTCTAATGTCACAGAGACAAATGTCTAGTGTGTGAAATATACAGTTTTTGGGGTGCGATCTGTTGATTCAAGTTTCTTGCAACTCAAATTGTTTTTTATTTAGCCAAAAGTTCACCTTAAAGGGATAGTTCACCCAAATATGAAAGTTCTGTCATCATTTACTCACCCTCATGGCGATCCTATGTATGAGTTTCATTCTTCTACTGAACACAGAATAATATATTTTTGATGACCATTGACTTCCAGTCTATGGACCAAAAAATAAAGACATTTTCAAAAATATGTGACCCTGGAGCACAAAACCTGTCTTCAGTAACAACAGGAAAAAATACATTTTATGGGTCAAAATTATTGATTTTTCTTTAATGCCAAAAATCATTAGGATATTAAGTAAAAATCATGTTTCATGGAGATATTTTGTAAATTTTCTACTGTAAATATTTTCAAACTTAAATTTTGATGAGTAATATGCATTGCAAGGAATTTCATTTGGACAACTTTAAAGGTATATTTTGTTTTTTTTTGCACCATCAGATTGCAGATTTTCAAATAGTTGTATCTCAGCCAAATATTGTCTTACCCAACTAGCTCATTTATTCAGCTTTCAGATGATGTTTAAATTTTAATTTAGAAAAATTTACCCTTATAACTGGTTTTATGGTCCAGGGTCACAAATATTATTTTATGCTCTATAAAAGAAAGAAAGTCCCCTTAACCTACCCATCACTGGGGTCTAGACAAATCATACAAAATCGTACGAGAGAAGTCGTGAAGAGAACACCTCTCCAAAGTGCCAGACACCATCGAATATGAGCATTTGCCCAGTCAAGTCAGTTACAACGACGAACTGCAGTCAGGTCGAGACCCAGATGAGGATGACAAGCATGCAGAAGAGCTTCCCTGAGACGGTTTCTGACAGTTTGTGCAGAAATGATTTGGTTCTGCAAACCGATTGTTGCAGCAGATGTCCAGGTGGCTGGTCTCAGACGATCTTGGAGGCGAAGATGCTGGATGTGGAGGTCCTGGGCTGGTGTAGTTACACATGGTCTGCAGTTGTCAGGCCGGTTGGATGTACTGTCAAATTGAAATGCCTTTGGAGACGGCTTATGGTAGAGAAATTAACATCTCTGGTGGACATTCCTGCCGTCTGCATGCCAATTGCACGCTCCATCAAAACGTGCAACATCTGTGGTATTGTGCTGTGTGATAAAACTACACATTTTAGAGCGGCCTTTTATTGTGGCCAGCCTAAGGCACACCTTTGCAATAATCATGCTGTCTAATCAGCATGTTGATATGCCACACCTGTGAGGTGGATGAATATCTCAGCAAGGGAGAAGTGCTCACTAGCAAAGATTTATACAGATTTGGGAACAATATTTGAGAGAAATAGGCCTTTTGTGTACATAGAAAAAGTCTTAGATCTTTGACTTCAACTCATGAAAAATGGGGGCATAAACAAAAGTGTTGTGTTTATAATTTTGTTCAGTGTATATCTAAAGTCAGAAAAATGTTTTTGCACATGTAGGCTGCCATTTAGATTAAGAACCATGCATTGGTTTAGTACACCTTGGAGACCTCCCCAACTTTAACGTCCATTGGGGTTCAAACCTAAATAGACATCAACCCAAAGTTTTTCACATAATACATTTTGAATGTTGGTAACCAAAGAGTTTAAGCTAAACCCAAAAAACTACACTGATGAGTTGATTTCTGTAGAAATCAAACATGAAAGTTGTTTTAAAACTGCTGCCTTAAAATAAGCTAATTCATACAAGCTTTGCTCCTATAAAGAGTCAGATGCTGTTAATAATCACCACTCTCTCGTAAACCAAACATCCCGGAGCCTAACTGCCACACGGCACAGCAGCCGACATTCAATCCGGTGGTCAGTCGTGCTCAGAACTCACATGATGACGGTTGAGATGTAATCATAGTGCTCTCAGGGCCATGGGAGATCATCACTGCCCATACAAACACTTCACAGACAGAGCATCAGAAATGTTCTGAACATACTGAATAAATATAACATCAACACCACTGTGTGAGATCCTGCCCAGTATGCATTTAATATGCATCAAACTCACATCCATGCATATGCAGTGCAATCAACCAATCACATCACACCGCTGAGGACCAGAGCCAATCAAAAAGATGCGAAGTCTATATACTGCGACTCTTTTATGCTGCCGCCATGCAGCCCCTTGTGAAAAAGAAGTGTGTATAATTGTAATGAATGTGCATTTCCAGTGTATTTCAAATCTTAAAACAATTTGTTTGTTTAAATTGTACTTGCCGATTATATAAGATTAATAAAATAAGTGTTTTAAATTAAGTTTTTAAAAGTGCACTTCGTAATAATGTCAAATTAAAAGATTTAGTGTTGAATAGCATAATAAAAGACACCTGTAAAGAACTTTATCTTTTTAACTGTAATGTACTAAATTGCAACTTAATCATTAGAAAGGTGTATTTACAAATCTTTTAAATAATTTTTTTTCAACAGAAATGATGTTAAAGTATATTTTATTGTACCTTAATCAGTACAGTAACACTTTAACCATATTCCAAAGGCATGAGTAGTAATAATGAAATTACATATAAAGATGAACTGCAGTCTTAAGTGTGTAAAAAAGCACTTTAGTTAAACTAATGTGATTCAATTACAGAACATTTTCATTTAATAGTAAATAACATGCAATTAAGTGTCTGAAAACAGTTCTGAATTCAGTTCACACTACAGTATATATTATTTAAAGTATTATTTGCCGCACCATTCTTTCTATGGTACTCTTTTTAAAAGTATGCTACAATGTACTTCTTTTTCACAAAGGGGTATTAATGCATCCTGTTTCTGCATTCAGTTTAATAAAGTTCATCAAGGAAGGTTGCTCCGATTACATCATTAGATAATCACACACATGCTAAAGCCATCATTAGACAGAAGCCGTTAATACTCAATTCAGTCCTCAAACTGAATGTCTGGTGTGAGAGAGAACAGAATGTGGAACGTAAAATCATGCTTACTCTGAGAATGTGCTGTCTCTCATGCTAAAGAGAAAGAGTCAAGGAATGAGAGAAAAGACAAAAAACAACAGATAGAAAAAGAAAGCAAAGAGTGATGGAGATAATGTGATTGAAATGTGATTGAAAGATTAGTGCAAAACTACGCTCTGTTGTGGCTAATGGTCTAGAAATAATTCAACACTTGAAGAGAAAATCATATTTGTATTGCTATAATGATAATTAATTATACAACATCAAAAATGTACCCTGAAGTAAAGTATTAAATAGTACCATGATAACATTTTCGGTATGCACCTCAGAGTACCAAGTAATATATATTCAAATGTTCATATTTAAATATGCAATTTTAATGGGAATAGGTAATATTAAATATGTATGCCAAAACATGTAAGATAATACTGAATTGTCAACTTGACATTTTAGAAACATTCGAATTCTGACACTGTGATACACAGCAATGTACAGAACGCAGATGGTTGTTATCAGTCACGTTGACACACAGACGTAAAATATGAGGAAACTGATAACAAGATCATGAGTCGATAATAGTTGAAGCCAAACCGATGAATGTCAGAGGAAAGAGCAACACATCTGTAAATCATTACAGAATAATTCTACTGTTTGATGAACAGACACGTCAACGTTCATATCTGACACACAAATACATAAGTAATTATATACTTAATACATTTAATTAAATTATCCTGTCCTCTTGCCCCAGACATGTCATGTTACAGTAACACAAAGAATGCACTGTGTGGTGACATTGATGACTGTTTATATCTCAAGGTAGGTGGACACACAACCATTAGTACAAGCATAAACACACACACACACGCACACACACACACACACACACACACACACACACACACACATACAGACACACGCACACACACACACACACACACACACACACACACACACACACACACACATTATTAATATAAAGTGTGACTTACGTTGTACCAGCTCTGGCTTTTCTGAAAGAGAAGGAAAAGAAAATTACCATATTAAGGAGAGCAAAACAGTAGGTATGCAGAACATTATTTGCATACGCCCCTCACAGCGAGTGTATATTTACAGACTGTGAGGGTTGGCCGAGGGCCTGTCATGTTGCAGCTGGTAAAGCCTGCTAGACTGATATTTCCCTTCACCGGGTAATTACACTTGTGTACATCATTTCTTCTTTCCACAAATAGCGTGAAACAAAGATAGATGGTTAAATGAGCAGTTTCAAAGCTGATACGTCATTGGATATAGACAAATTCACACCCCTATAAACCAAAATAAATTTAAAGACACTTCTAAGGGTGTGTTTGTATAGAGGGGTGAACTGACATCACTACCAGTCTATTTATAACCCAACACAGTCTAGCTCAGTCTAGATGAGCTTGAATGTTGTTTCACTTAAAAAAGACCCTTACAACTATTTCTTATAATTATGATGTTATATCTCGCAATGTGAATTTATTTCTCATAATAATGACATTACTTCTCTCACTGTGACCTTATTTCTTGCAGTCATGAGTCGTGACATTATACACTCACCGGCCACTGGCCACTTTATTAGGTACACCTGTTCAACTGCTTGGTAACACAAATTGCTAATCAGCTAACCACATGGCAGCAACTCATTGCATTTAGGCATCTAGATGTGGTGAAGACTTGCTGAAGTTCTAAATGAGCATCAGAACGGGGAAGAAAGGGGATTTAAGTGAGCTTGAATGTGGAATGGTTGTTGGTGCCTGACGGGCTGGTCCGAGTATTTCAAAAACTGCTGATCTACTGGGATTTTCATGCACAACCATCTCTAAGGTTTACAGAGAAAGGTCAGAAAATTAGAAAATATCCAGTGAGCAACAGTTGTGTGGACGAAAATGTCATGTTGATGTCAGAGGACAGAGGAGAATGGGCAGACTGGTTAGAGATAATAGAAATTCATCAGTAACTCAAATAACCACTCGTTCCAGCCAAGGTAAGCAGAATACCATCTCTGAAGACACAACACATTGAACCCTGAAGCAGATGAGCTACAACCGCAGAAGACCACACCGGGTGCCGCTCCTGTCAGATAGAAACAGGAAGTGGAGGCTACAATTCACACAGAATCACCAAAATTGGACAATAGAAGATTGGGAAAATGTTGCGTGGCCTGATGAGTCTCTATTTCTGCTGCAACATTCAGATGGTAGAGTCAGAATTTGGCGTAAACCACATGAAAGCATGGATCCATCACACGTTGTCTCAATGGTTCAGGCTGCTGCTGGTGGTGTAATGGTGTGGGGGACATTTTATTGGCACACTTTGGGCCCCTTTTGGGCACCAATTTAGCATCATTTAAACGCCACAGCCTACCTGAGTATTGATGCTGACCATGTGCATCCCTTTATGACTACAGTGTACCCATCTTCTGATGGCTACTTCCAGCAGGATAATGCACCATGTCACAAAGCTCAGATCATCTCAGAATGGTTTCTTGAACATGACAATGAGTTCACTTTACTCAAATGGCCTCCACAGTCACCAGATCTCAATCCAATAGAGCAGCTTTGGGATGTGGAGAAACGGGAGATTTGCATCATGGATGTGCACCCGACAAATCTGCAGCAACTGCATGATGCTATCATGTCAATATGGACCAAAATCTCTGAGGAATGTTTCCATCACCTTGTTGAATCTATCCCATGAAGAATTAAGGCAGTTCTGAAGGCAAAAGGGGGGTCCACCCTGGTACTAACAAGGTGTACCTAATATAGTGTTCAGTGAGTGTATATTGCAGTGTGACTTTATTTCTTACAACATATCCCGCAATGTGATTTTATTCACAATTAGCAAAATCCCCACCTATGAATTACAGCTACTCAAATTGCGTGTCCAGGAACACAGTGAAATATTCTGGTCTACTTTCTCAGTTTTGGGCTCCATATATATTGCATAAATGCAAAAAGAGTTTTTAGCCAGCTGAAAAAATACCAGGCGTTCTTCTTAAAATGACCGACTGGTGGCGCTTAAGAACGCTTTGGTGGCACAGCATTTTTTAGTTGCTATGGTATGGAATATTAACAGCGGCAACATATTAGCCTACTAGTATCTAATTTTTAAGAATTGTAATAAATATAATGAAGCAGTAACTAGTAATATTGACTTCATCATTGTTGGCTGTCATTGTACAAGTAGGATGTTTAGGTACTGTCCCACCCCTCCTTTATTTACGGCTGGGTAAATAGTGACAGTATATATATATATATAAAATAATTAGAAATTAAAAAGAGGTAATTATTACAGCAATGCATCACAATTCAGTGTCATCAGTTTGCCAAAAAGAACACAGAACATTTTATGCACCATTTACACATGGCAGGGAGCAGGTTTACATTTCTTTTATATCACCTAACATTTTGAAAATACGAACATTTTCATAAATTCAAAAGTTTACGTCAAAACGGCTTTACGAACGATTTACACAAAAACATCGCTCTGCTCATGTTTTATGAATGAGGCAAAGTGTCTTTATCTATTATAATTACATTATAAAAACATATTTCGCAATGTGATTTCCTTTCTCGCAATTTGACTATTTTCCATAATTATGGCATTTTATCTTGCAATGTGACTTTATTTCTTGTAATTATGAATTTTCTATTTTGCAAAGTGGCTGTGATTTTATACTGCACAGTGGCACTTTTTATGTAGAATATGGCTTTCTAGTCTAAATATGAACTAAAAGGAAACCCCTTTGATATATCCCACCCAAACTTCCTGCTTATACATGAATGCACATCAACACAGGACATACATTTGCACTCATTGAAATCATTTCATGGGGTCATTGAAGGCATGATTACAGGCCCTGTAAACAACTCAGGAAGACATGGAAGAGATAGAGATAGAACAAAAACAGTCTGCATGATAGTTATAAACTTATCTTGATTAACATAAACATATCTTCTTTACCACAGACCACCACCTAAATGAAAATAAATGTAAGGAAAATAACTTAAGGCAGGGACAATCAGTAACTCTGATGTTATATTAGTTTAAAGAGAAATGACATATGACAGGGTCCCTTGTTTTATAGCCTAGGTTAAAGTGAGCAGACAATGCGACTAGAAGTGTGTGTCAGCCGATAAGCCGTTCAATTAGCCTACCACCTCAAACATGCTGTGTGTGTGTGTGTGTGTGCACTACTTTGACAGATTAGCTAGCACACAGCTCTAGTTGTGTCTCGTTCATGACCCTTTAAAGCCTATAGATCAACTCACACAGACCTGCTAACACACATACTGCTCTGTTCCATCAAGGCTCAGGGATTGGATGGTTTAATGTAGGCTAATCTGATCTCAAAAGAGGTGTGAGACAGGTCTCTCATGTATACATGTTGACAGAGAGAGAGAGAGAGAGGTGAGGAAGGGATTGGATGAAGAGTTGAGGGGTGCTACATGAATGAACTAACTCTTAAGATAGCCTTAGTTTAAGGGCCAGGGAACAAATGAAGAACAACATTAAATGCTTACTTTAATCAGGTGTAATCTGTCATACTGTAAAGCAATGAAAACAGAATGAAAAATAAAAACATGGAGAAACTGGAAGCTCATTTAATGCATCTAAAATACTTTTATCCAATGTGACTTAGGATGCATGTGTGTTCTAGAAATCGAACCCAAACCTTGGTGTTGCTAGCATGCTTTACTACTAACATCTACTAACATAACTACAACACTAAATTCATCTCACGGCACTCTGATGCGATCAATGAAAAGACACAGATTAAAACTGCTAAAAGTCTGCAGGTCAAATGTTTGATTCAAATAAATGAATGCAGTTACAAAAGATGAATAATCATATCAGTGTACCAAAATCACCTAGTAAAATCTACTTCATATACATAAGGCTGGGAATCTTATGCCATTGTTAAAATCACATAACCAGTTAAATTATAGCTTTATGATTAATAACCATAATTTCTTATTTTCTTAATCATCTTCGAAAGTGTCCTTTTTTTCCCCATTGGACATTTCTATTATCTTGGTAATAAACCTCCACGAGCAATCATGCTTGGGGTTGCCAGATGTCAAGTGTTTAAATCCCCACAATAAGAGCTTTTCTCTTAAATGGATACATTATCTTCTCAAGTGAGGCTTAACATTCACAACCTGACAATTCTTGCAACCAAATCTGTGTGCACATATTCTCAGTGACAAATTACAATAAATCCAAGCATCGATCTCGACTATGTGGTTTGCAATTGTGGTTGCTAAATAAATGCTACATCAATTTTTCTAGTTTTCATAATGCAGAGTGGGTTAATGTGTGTGACAATAAACAAGATGACCCTGCAAATGAACTGGCATTCTCGCTTATGTAAAGTGCAATAATTCTTATTATTTTTTCAAGTAATCAGTTTAACCATCATCATGCAGCCCTAAGTCAAACACTTCTTACTTTATCTCTTTAACCTATTATCATGCTATTATACAGAATCAATAGTTTCAAATATGCCTGCTAACGAGAGAAAGGACTCTATGCATGTATTTGTTTAAACAAACACTTGGACACACACTTGCATTCACACAAACAGACAGAGTCAGACAAGACACATCAATAACACTGAAACAGACTACAGAACGGCCACTGGAGCAGGAATACAGCCACACAGGGTGAGAGACTGAGTGACTACGGAACAGAAGAGAGAAATGCTTACTTTGGAAAGTCGCTTGTGAGACTAGCATGCATCGAGGAGAAAAACAGAAATCAGAAAACGGAACACAAATCAGAACAACCACAAACAGCGAGAAGAAGAACAGGAAATTAAGTTAAGATCAGAGACATTTTATATGACATCAGCAAAAGTATCAAACTCTAGAAAGAAACAGTACAGTGAGTGTAAAAAATGAAAGGAAACAGGTGGAACAAGCGACTATAACAGTTGAAAAGAGACAGACAGACACAATGATGATGTTAGCTACTCTGCAGTCAGTGCATTGCATATCATTACACATCATCTCCCCATTCATTCAGCCACCTGTTTAATGACACCTGTCCATTCATTCATTCATTCATTCATTCATTCATTCATTCATGCATTCATTCCCACATGTGAATGTGATTTTTGAGTTGTCTTACACATTGAAAGCTACATGAACAGATCATCTGCTGTTCGGCTTGATTTTTGTTTGTACTGAAAATTATTAAATTATATATATATATATATATATATATATATATATATATATATATATATATATATATATATGATAGATGATATTCTCAGGAAATTATGCCATTTGAAGATATCATGTGATCCCATTAAGAAGGTCTATAATACCTGCATAAAGCTATCTATGAGTAGAATATACCACTACTTTTATATGCTCAACAACATTGAAAGATGAGATCAAATGGTGTAGTCACAACATGTTTCAGCAGAGACTAACTGGACAATGCTTATATAAAATTATTTTATATATTTTACTGTCTGAAGTTTGTAACCCAAATTATATTTAAAATAATTCAGTTTATGTATTTATTTATTTTATTTTACTGTATTTTATTTTAATTTAAAATAAATTAATTTATTAATATATATATATATATATATATATATATATATATATATATATATATATATATATATATATATATATATATATATATATATATATATATTAGGGGTTGCACCGACTTATTGACTTCAGTGCTTTGACATGATGCTTTAAAGTTGCTGTATGTATGTTTTTGACTCTACTAAAGCATAAAAACACCATCATATATTTAAGAAACATGCTAAGATAACATATTTGTTTGTGTGAAAAACAATGCTACAGTCAGTTATTCTCCTTTGAAAATGTGCGTTCCGGGCCAGAATGTCAGTCTGTTTTGGTTTGTGAAACCCGCCCACTGCCAGTTTATCCAATTGTATTTCGGCACCCCAGGTTGCCAGTTGGTTGAAAACACAGCGTCTTTTATTTCATTCATTGTCAAGTGTGATCCTTCTTGTTAGTGTCATCAATCTAGCAATCTGCGTGTGTCAAGTCTGAGGAGGAGCCGGGTGAAAAAAACCCTCTCCAATATTTTGAATTTGGACTGCAATACCTAGTTCAACCACTCGGTGTAAATCATACATACAGCACCTTTAAGCTTTATATCGACTAGTCTCTGGTCCTATAGAGGGCGCAGCACGGCCTGATTTTGCTGAGTTGGATGTGTTCCTAGGTCAAAATATTTTATTGGAACCCCGGAACAACATTTTAATCCAAAAATGTAGTCTTGACCATATCCTACACCTAAACCTAACCTTAACCATGAGTAATCCCTAAAATCTGAGGAAATGACATTGATGTACAAGCACCAAACACTGATTTGTAAACCTAAACTTCACAAAAACTATAAACTGGTTCTTTAAAACTGATTGGTATATCACAATGTGTCAGCCCTGTGGTCCTGTCTTTGTTGTGTTTTGTTCTGTGTCTTGTGTTTTCCTTCTCTACGTGCCCAATGATCAAGTTTCTCCTATGTCTGATTATGTTCATTATTCAGAGGTGTTTCCTATATTTATGATGTGATTTATCCCAGGTGTGTCTCGTTTGGTTCATGTTTTTCAGTTTCTAGAATCCGGTATTGTTCATCTATACCCTCTGATATGTGTGTGTGCCTTGTTTTTGTAAATAAAGCCTTTATTCATGGATTCCCCTGTCTCCTCGCTCCTTCACAGTAGCAGCAGCATTGTGACACAATGTTGTTCCATGGTCAACAAAGATGTCGATCCAGGAATGTCGCACTAAAATCAGGTTCTGCGGGGCGCAACAGGATAATAAATATTTGAAGGACTTCCACATTTAAGCTCCGTTTTCAAACCTGTTAAAATGACAAATAAATGCATATCCTGAAAGTGCTCCACCAGACATGCGTGATTATATTACTGGATGCTCAAAATTGAACTGGAGAATGCATATTTTAAACAGCTTTTTGTACAGATTACGCAGATCGCAAGCACAGAATCATTCAGTGACGAAATTTATTGTTCTGTGATTTCTCAGTAAAATAGCTTAGAAACTGAAAAGTTTTACCATAAATTTATTAATAACTAAATCCTTCAAGTTGGATAATAATAATAATAATAATAAATAGTAGAATGACTTCTGAATGATCATGTGACACTGAAGACTGGAGTAATTCAGATTTACATCATAGAAATGAAATGACATCTTAAAATATATTAAAATAGAAAACTGTTATTTAAAATGTAATAATATCACAATATTACAGTTTTCACTGTATTTGAATCAAATTCATCTTTGGTGAGCAGAAGAAACTTCTTTTAAAAATAATAATACAAAAATCTTCATGTGTTTTCTGTTACAATGCTACTACTTAAGTACTTTCCAACAAATTTTGTTAATTTTTTTAAAAGAACTCACAAACAATATTTTAAAATATAAAATATATTAATCTTTTTATTTATTATTATAAATGACACTGTTTCCTGAGAATAAGGCTTCACTGAAGTTCTGTAATTTCGTTTGAGAGTGAAACTCTGGTTATGTTTATATGTTTACACTGCTTCCTTTTACATCTGCTTCATATGTTCATATAACACAAGGAGTGATTTGGTGGAAGATGAGAAGGTTTGCTTTACCCTTTGTAACTACAGCACTTGAGTATGAGATAGACTTTTATAGTCCCCCTTTAACAGAATTTCAATGTGAAAATATGTTTTACAGTGATAGACCTGCATGGGGAAGATTGCTTACAAAAATAGTTTATTGTAAACACTGCCATATCAGAGTCTATGGGTTGGACACATGCTATGATTTTGGACATCAAAGAGCAAACTAGCAGGTACAGTAGCATAAGGCCATTCCACATATTTAAAGTGCATCATATCCAGTACACAGCAGGTTTCCCTGTGGAGGTGATGTTATAGAATGACTAGGGTTGGTGGAGAACCACAGAGGAACCCAACAGCAGGGGCTGAATGAGGAGGAGGACATACCTTGGAGTTCTTGCCCCCGCTGCGTGTGGACTGGCCGGAGAGGGTGCGGGTGACCAGCTGATCAGGGGTGGAGGGGGACTTGGAGGTGTCGGACTGCTCTGAGCCTTTCTCCACCATGGTGTCCGTCTCGACGTTCTGCAGAACGGGAGATCGACAGCGCTTCCGCAGAACCGGAGAGCAGGCAGGGGAACTCCGGTTAGAGTTACTGGCAGTGCTGGAGAGACGAAAGAGACACATCAAGACCATTGTTTCAGTTTCTCACAGAGCGACTGCTTAAAACTCTAGAAAGATCATTTGCCGCATAATTTCTTTGTACCATGTATTTGGTCATTTTATATCACATAATGAAAATACATATTCTTTTAGGTGTTTGGTATGGTGGCCGAGAGAGCTCAAAGCGCTGCAATTTACGAAAACACATGCAAATTGAAAAAACACCAGCAAATAAAAATAAAAAATCTTCATCAATTTGACAACACAAGTGTTGCAAATCATCACAACACATGCATATAACAAAACGTGCTGCAAATCCATCACAACACATGCACATAAGGAAACGCGCTGCAAATCCATCACAACACATGCATATAACGAAACGCGCTGCAAATTCTCACAACACATGCATATAACGAAACGCGCTGCAAATTCTCACAACACATGCATATAACAAAACGTGCTGCAAATCCATCACAACACATGCATATAAAAAAACACGCTGCAAATCCATCACAACACATGCATATAACGAAACGCGCTGCAAATCATTACAACACATGCATATAACGAAACGCGCTGTAAATCCATCACAACACATGCATATAACGAAACGCGCTGCAAATCCATCACAACACATGCATATAACGAAACGCGCTGCAAATCCATCACAACACATGCATATAACAAAACGCGCTGCAAATCATCACAAAACATGCATATAAAAAAACGCACTGCAAATCATCACAACACATGCACATAACGAAACGCGCTGCAAATCCATCACAACACATGCATATAAAAAAACGTGCTGCAAATCATCACAACACATGCATATAAAAAACGTGCTGCAAATCATCACAACACATGCATATAACGAAACGCGCTGCAAATCCATCACAACACATGCACATAACCAAATGCGCTGCAAATTCTCACAACACATGCATACAACTAAACGCGCTGCAAATCCATCACAACACATGCATATAAAAAGATGCACTGCAAATCCATCACAACACATGCATATAACGAAACGCGCTGCAAATCCTCACAACACATGCACATAATGAAACGCGCTGCAAATACTCACAACACATGCATATAACTAAACGCGCTGCAAATGCTTCACAACACATGCATATAACGAAACGCGCTGCAAATCCATCACAACACATGCATATAACGAAACGCGCTGCAAATTCATCACAACACATGCATATAACTAAACGCGCTGCAAATCCATCACAACACATGCATATAACGAAACGTGCTGCAAATGCTTCACAACACATGCATATAACAAAACACGCTGCAAATCCATCACAACACATGCATATAACTAAACGCGCAGCAAATCCATCACAACACATGCATATAAAAAAACGCACTGCAAATCACAACACATGCATATAACGAAACGCGCTGCAAATTCATTACAACACATGCAAATTAAGAAACACTGCAAATCCTTCTGCAAATAGCACTGACCACAATGGAAATGTTTCAAGGATACCCCAAAAAATGCGGACCTGGCTGGGAATTGCTTATCGTGCAGTGGCTACTGGTCAGTGGAGTTGTTGAACTGAAAGGTGAGTTTTTTTTTTTTTTTTGTCTTTTAAACACCATGATTGCATGATTCCTTTGTCTTTTGGATATTATTAGCCTAAATAAGCTGAATAATTATTGATTAAATCTAAAACGTTACTTAAGATGGCTAACTTTAATGCATGTGTTGTGAGGATTTGCAACACTTGTGTTGCCAAACTAATGAAGTTGTTTTCTTCATTTGCTGGTGTCTTTTTCAGTTTGTATGTGTTTTCTTAAGTTGTAGCGCGTTGAGCTTTAATGTAGTTTCTTAACCATTAAAACTACCAATTAAATTGGTATTTTTTTGGTTTCTGCTTTGGTTTTCTTATAATTTAAATAATAAATAATTTCAAAAAGACATTTTGTATTGTCTTTTTTTTTTCAAAATGTGTCTATATTATTTATAAAACTATATTTTTAGCAGATTTATAGAAATGCTTTTACTTCAAATAATGGTTTAATATAACTAATTAAAATCAATTACATTTAAATAAATGGATCAAATTAATTACATTTTTAAAATATAATATAAACAAATTAAAAGATTTTAAAATATAATGTTATCAAATATAAAATTAAATCCACATATTTAATTTCAATTAAAATTGCATGTTGTATTTGACCAAGCACAAACAGTAATGACAAAAAGGAAACTCAAGTGATAGACCAAAATAAACCTACTTCAAACATTAATAACCTAAAAATCCCCTACAAATGCCACTGATCAACAAAAGAGCACCATTGACCTTAACAAGTCCACCACAGACGGACTGATGTCATAAAGCAGACACTAAAACACAGTAAACAATCAATAATCAAGCCAAACAGCATAACTTCAGTGTCCCAGAAACTCCAGACATCAGCCAGCATCTAAAAACACAGCTCATTTAAGACAATGATCTAATCAAATTAACATGTATACAAAATTTAACACACACACACAAACACACACGCTTACACAAATATATAACCAAACTGCATGCTGACTTGTCCCTGTGGATGCTCGACTGTCTCCAGTTTCCAAAGGAAGCAACCTGGTCACATTATAGGCTCTTATGCAACACCTTACATCACTACTAGCCAATCACAATTGTAAAACGAGGTCACTATGCTATTCTACAGTTTCAGCGAGGACTTGTGTGTGTGTGTGTGTGTGTGTGTGATCTGATCACAGTGATTAGCACAGATAGCCTCCCGCTTTGGCCTGTCAGGTGCACTGCTAAAGATGCATGCTAATATTAGTCTAGCATTCCAACAGACAGCAGAAAATCACTGCTTTCATCGATTTTACAAGCCAGGATCAACCTAGAGGGGGAATAAAATGATTATGCGTAAAATATATTTAAAAGCAAAAACTTAAGAAACTTAAGAATTCTTTAAGCACACTTAAAGAAGTCAATTTATTTGGCATTCTTTTTCACAAGGGTTTCGCCCTTGCATTTAGAAAGTGAGTCATATAAATCCTTCAGCGAATGAATCCATCTGAATCTACTGAATCCATAGCTGCTTTAACAGATTCAGTCAGTGAAGGATTTAGTGAATGATTCATCTGAATGATTCAAACTGGGTCCTCCAGAGTGTGTGAGTCTTTCTGAATGATTCATTAAAAGAACCAACCCATACGTTTGTAAACCAAATCAAACTGAAGACTGCATTGTAAGTGATTTTAGGTTTTACTATCCTTGTGTAACTATACAGTCTATCAATGATGACAAAACCTGATGTATACAGACATACACTTTACTAAACTAATGAAGACATTCTATAGACTTGTGCCATTGTCATATACAGCTACTTACTGAGACAATAACCTTAAAAGTCTTAAAATAAAAGTCTTCACACTTTCTCATTCTCTCCCTTTCATGCATGCACCAATCAGATCTCAGAAAAATACTTTGTGGTTTGTAGCATTCCACTTTAAAAGGTAAATGTTTGAAGGAGGATTAATTTATGTTTGTGTGAGACAGTGAAGCGGAGAGGGTCAACCGTCCCGAATAATGGGTATGCACACACACACACACACACACACACACACACACACACACACACACACATTCGCAGTGCCAGCTTTTTTCCTTTCGCTGTTTTCCTGCCACGAGTGAATATGTTTCCATGGAAACAGTCCGCACAGCGCTGGCCAAGTTTGGAAGTGGTTGGGCTCCAGAGGGAAGAGGAGAGAGCGGGAGCGATGCTGGAATGTTAGATAACAGACGCATGCGCGCAACAGAGAGCAAATGTGCTTTGATGACGTTATCAAACATGTGATGACCAATCAGAGCTTTCAGTTTAACATCCGAACACAATGAGACTGACAGGTGCACGCCGGCGCGATGTGTGATGTGTGTGTGTGATGTCAATGTGTGTGTGTGATGTGTGATGTGTGTTTGTGCGAGCATGACAGGACAGTTCTGCTGTGTTCATGTTGCTATGGTAACAGGGCTGTTTTGCAATATTCAGAGTGCAGCGCTAAATATAACAAGCTCACATTGTCAGCTCTCCTCGTTTGAGGAGACATGTCATTCATTCATTCTTTCATTCTTTCATTCATTCATTCATTCTCTTACATGTTTACTATGGCTTCTCACAAAATATCATTGTAAAAAAAAACACTATTTTTTTTTTTAAGGAAAGAAGCAGTAACAAAACTAAATATAAATAAATCCCATTCAATTTCCAAAATTTGTCTATGCTTTCTTCCCCCAGTCATTCTTGATTACTGGATATAGTATGTACAATACATACACTATACTATACTATACTATATTATAATTGTACAAAATGTACCTAAAAAAAAATATTTATTTTTTATTTTACAATTGTTTATAGTTTAGGGGCCAATTCTTACTATTAACTAACTATCAATTACAATTTTTTCCCTGAACTCCTAATTAGTAAGGTGCAGCAGTCCTTAAGTTTAGGTATGGGGCAGGGATCTGAAATATGGTCATGGAGAATAACGCATTTATGTGCGCTTTAATAATCAGCTAATATGCTAGTAATATGCATGCGAATAATGAGAATTGTTCCTTAAACAAAAGTGTTATTTAGTTTTTCAGTTTTAGAAATCCCAATTTTAGGATCTCTTACTATTTCCAGGATTTTCATGACTGAGGGATCCTGATATGGTATTTTGATGAACACTATGTCATTTAGAAGTTAGCAAAAAATAAAATTTCTAAAATAAACAATACACTGATTTCATATAAACTTTCTATGGGACAAACAGGCACCTTTAAAAACAATGATGTCACTCTCGCTTTACTGTCAATGGACCCCAAAAGTTTCTCTGAACTGTCCCGGGCCCAGACAAGAACAGTCCTGTCCAGTTTGCCATGGGAAGGACTGTGGGCTGTTCCAGAAGGCTCTGTTTTCTCTGCAGGACTGGCTGAGCGTGAATAATGACCAACTGCCAGGATCCCTCTTACACACACACACACACACACACACCATGCTCTAAAGTCCGCTGAGAAAGGAAGCCAGTCAGGCTGCACCTTACACAAAACCGTTTTCTTAGCCCATTAGTAAACAGGTTTCTTTTTTTTTTTTTTGGAAAAAGCAAAAAGTAAAAAAAAAAAAAAAAAAAAAGAAAAAAAATATATATATATATATATACATATATGTATGTATAATTGTTGTTTTTTAATCTTTTTCTTTTAAGAATGTTTACATCTTGTTATTGGAAAACAAGTCTGCATGCATGCATTTTACTCACATACAAATGCTCTCAGGTTTAACCATTAACCAGACGGATCAGACCTCTGTCACTCAACCTGTCTGTCTGTCTGCTTCATGATGGAAATGAAAATAACACCTGCTGCTATTACACAGCTAAAAATACAGACCGAACAACTATAGCTCGGTTCATCTTAAATACACACTGAGGCAGTACTCAGTAAAAAAGCTAAATGATACATCATCTCACACAATTTACCCCTAAATGGTGTATATTACTGTAGTATTTTAAAAGTACATATTAGTACCTTTTTAGTTTTTTACATCTTAAGATAGCACCCAAGTGACTGCTTTACTCTGTATAAAACAATACATTAAATGTAATATAACCTTTCATTTATAAATTAAAAGATAACACATTAGATATATAGATAGATAGATCTTATTCAAGCCAGAAATACAAGTTAACATGACTGTAGCAAATTAAACACATTCATACCAACACAATTCATTTTCATATTAGAAGTGGCACTGCAAGGTACAGCTGCAGGTTGCTACTTTTTGTAAATAGATAACTACTAGTTCACTATATGTAAATTTGAATGAAAATGCAGTGATGCAGTAAACAGATGTGAGTGTTGATAGACAGATGGACACACACACACACACACACACACACACACACACACACACACACACAGTGTGGGGGTGACAGAAGCCATGTGCCGCACCCTATTCCTGCTGCCGAATCAAAACACACACACTTACACACACTCCCCCTCACGTTACACCACCAGACAGAGAGAGAGAGACAGGCGGACAAGTGACGGAAAGAACCCTGTCTGCATTAAGAGGCTTAGACGAGAGCGCATCGCTCTGAACCCGAGGCAGCGATTATGTCGCCTCGACACTCACACACAACATAACCCATCCACAGAACAACACACACACGTCTGTCTGGACTAACCTGGCAGCCATTTATCACGCCTCCACCGCGCTCTACAGCACTTAGAGCCAAAGAGAGATGGATGGATGGAGAGACAGAAGATGGAGAGGACAGAGGCATTCCCAAACAGATGAAGACGACGGTACAGAGGAAGAGTGAGCGGCACTACAGAGCTGTCTGCAAGAGCCTCTCTCTCCTCATGCTGGCTGCAGCTCTCTCTCTCTCTCTCTCTCATCTAAGAGATCAGGGCTCGGGAGACGCTACGTCTCACGCACCGTTTGGAGGGGGTGTCGAAGAACGACAACAGAGAGAGAGAGAGACTGTGAGGGAAGCTAGAGGAAGAGTAGGTGAGAAAATGATGGAGACAAAACCTAGTGTGCATGAGAGCCAGAGAGAGAGAGAGAGAGAGAGAGAGAGAGATGTTTGGTGTACAGAGCCGTTCTTTTTTTGCTGAAGGAAACAGATCTGACATCATTCACTTTCAGTTCACTTCACAGACCACAGGCACACATACAAACCCACACACAAACATACACAAGTTCACAAAACACATGATGATGTTCAGCAGCATCTCTCTTGCATTTGAGTTTCGTATAATTCTCCTTTGTAACTGAATTATTTTTGGGTTTATAACAAATTAGAATGTTTAAGAAAAAAATATATATTTTTCTTTCTTTTTATTTTATGTTGGTTTCATGCAGTTTTGAAAAAAACGCTTGAAGTAACATTCAAGTAAGCAGTACTGTACTTTCTGATTAATTTAATACATATAAGTGGACAAGGTAAAAACTACAAATATCATCAGTTATCAAGCATTATGAGTATCAAGAATGTCCCTGGGGTTTTTATCACCTGACATGTGGTCCTGCACTAATATTGCTTTTTCATGTAAAGGTTCGATTGTTTTGCGGTTTTGTTGATGATAACAACATAATTTATTACATGTTGGTTGTACCACACTGACATATATACTGCATATACTTTAAAATAAAACTAATACTACTATACTACTATTACTATTAATTTTGTACAAGTGTTAATTTAAATTCATTTAGCAATGCATTTAATACAACTATAACTAACTAACTCAAAAATAGCATTTAGCATACTTTTTAAAAGTAGTTATTACAGAAATAATGTTCTTTTATATTCTTTACATAAGACAGACTTCACACACGTAATTGCACAGTATTTTATTCAATACACATGTGCACTTCTTTATTATTTAATTATTTATAAGGCCGATAAAGATACTTTTCAAGAATTACCTTTTAATATTCAATCTTTAACTTCAATATATATATATATATATATTAGGGCCGGGACTCGATTAAAAAAATTAATCTAATTAATTAGAGGCTTTGTAATTAATTAATCGAAATTAATCGCATTTTAATCGCAGATAAATATTTGACCTAAGAACAGTGAGAAGTAATTTTTTTTTTCACATGGATTTATAGTATACCGTTGAATAATGACTGAATACATAAGCTTAAGCAACAAAATATTGTTTATTTTTGTTCAACCAAGTCTAGCAGACCAGTGCAATTTTTGCCATGAAGTGTAGCAATAGCATATTTAGAAACAATTTAGAAATAGTACATTTCAGAAATTCAGGAAGCTTATAGGTGCTGGAACCTTCTGTAAAGTGTTTTTTAAGTAAAACACAATACTGTCAATTACATTCAGAACATTGGAAACACTGACTATTAGAAAACATCTCTCTGTTGCTTCAGAGGCCATAACATACTAAGTCCAACTCTCAATAACCTTGGCCAAAACAATAAAGAGTTCAACATAAACTGTTGCACCAACAAAATAATATATAGTTCAACATAAAGTGTAAAGTCCACGCTAGCTGCTATATGTTTTGCGTTGAGGTGATACTTGAGGCTCGATGTGTGCTGCGGTGATATGCGAACGCTAGTTGGTGCTCCAGTATAATCGGTCCCGCCGAAACTCATCCAGTGAGAAACGTTCCGCGGTGCAAAAATAAGTTATTAAAAATGCGGGAATTTTTTTCCTGTAATTAATTAATCTTAGTTAACACGTTATTTTTTGTGTAATTAATTAATCTCAATTAACGTGTTAAAGTCCCGGCCCTAATATATATATATATATTTTTTGACGTTTAAATAATATTAATACAAAATATAACACTTTACTTAAAGCCTTTATGTTTAATGCATTGTGAAAGTACAGTAGCTCTCAATTATCTCATGAATGATTGTAACAACAGTTAATACATAATAACACTTATTAATTAATTGTTACACTATGTATATGTTAATTATAAGAAATGTCTGCATCATACTATTAAGTAACCCTTTATAATGCATTATACTTAAAGGCTTTAAGTAAAGTGTTACCAAAATATTTCAGTTAAGAATCATATTTAACAAATTGATCCGAACACAAAAATTAGTTTTAATAGCCTTAAAAATTAAAATAATTGCTTTTGCTCTTCATCAGGCTTGCTGTGGGCTTTTTTCAACCTTCAGAGCTTGAGCAAACCAGCATATTTCTGAGAAAGATCATATGATCATATAAATCACACAATCTGTTTTACTGGCTAGTTTTCATAGTGATCCGAGTAAATAAGTTCCAAAAGTTCAGTGTTTATTTATTATTTGGTAATAAAACACAAACTAACAAATAATTAAGTACAGACAGAGTAATCCCTTTATAAAAGCACATGGGACAACAGTGCTTCAATTTGTGGCCAATTATGCTGATGATTAGTCATATTATGGTCTGTTTTACTTCGTTTACTTAAACGGCATGTTTTCTGTTTGTTCAGTGAGCAACACTGGAGCATTCCAGTAAGAAAGTGCAAAACTAAAGTGGTGTGTGTGGGTTCTCCTACAGTAAGAGTGTTGAATCTGAAGCACAGAGAACAGTGTTCTGTCGCCAGCTGCTTTTGTTCTGTTTATAGGGTTTTCATGGCAACTTGGCCTTGGCAGGACTCGGCCGCGGCGGAAGTCACCGCTGATGGCTATTATCATGGAAGAGACATATCCATGGTGATAGCAGCAGCCATTCACATACAGACTGATGAAGAGCGACACGAACACCAACAGCCTCCAACACACACAGCACACACGTGCTTGCACAGCCCTGCACAAACACACTCACTAACACGACCGGTCTCAGACTGACATAAACGAAGCCTCCCACAGGGGGCGCTCCTCTGAAACAACACACTCGCCAGAGGAGGACCTCAGATCAAACATCACCATATTCAATCATTACCAGTTTCTATTGGAAACGCTCTCTCATTTGAAAGAGACTGCTCAAAAACATATTTTAAATAATAAATATATAATAATGTGACCGTTCCCGTTGTTTGAATTTGGGTGATTTGTGACTGGCAGCTTCTCCTACCGGTCTCCTCAATCTGCAGTCCAATGCCTCCACCTGCCGCTGTGGTTCAGATGCTCCTTCAAAAGAGATTTCTAGTAGACACTAAAAGAGCGCTTGGACTTGGGATATTGGGTTGTGTTTGGTTTGGTTTGTATTGTTTTTACATTGCTACATCAGCACATTACACCAGCAGGCAGACACCCCACTTCAAACACTGATGATGCTAACATTTTCAGAAATATTGTTATATTTTTTTATTCATTATAGTGATTTACTTTTGAGCTTAATAAAACCTTTTCCTATTGAGCCTTATGTTTGGGGTGTCCCTCCTTTTGTTGCTTCCCTTCGAGCCAGGGGTTGTGACAATAATTATTGTAATGTTATGTGTTCATTACATTATTCATTATTATTTAACATTATATAATTCTGTGCATGCATTAAATTGATCAAAAGTGACAGTTCATATATTTGAAATATAAATGACTTTTAACATTATAAATGTCACAATGCATTTGAATTTCAAATAGATGATGATCTGTTGAACATTACAGTATATGAGGAAAAATGCATAATTTTCCAAAACAAAAAAGTTTGAGTTGTGAGTTTATATCACGCAATTATGAGAAAAAAGTCAAAAATGTGAGATACAAATTTGCAATTTTAAAATTTTTATTCAGTGGCGGAAATGGGCTTCCATAGAAAGCAGTAATTTTTGTCTGCAAATTTTTACAGTTACTGTTTTTACTGTGTTTTGAGTCCAATATATGTAGAGCATAAGAAAGTTCCTTACAAACCCCAGACTGAATGGTACTCTGTGTGTGTGTGTGTGTGTGTGTGTGTGTGTGTGTGTGTGTGTGTGTGTGTGTGTGTGTGTGTACGAGTCATGTACATTTCAATGAACTGCCCTCATCTCATAAAACGAGAGTGAATCACTGCGAGTCTGCAAAGACAGCTTGTGTGTTCATATGTCCAAACAGGGACATTTCAGATGCCTTGTGCTACTGCCATTTATGAGCAAGGTCATTCCCACGGGACACGCAAAATACATCAATAACGCCAAGACAAGCGGCCTCCAATGGCAACACCACACAATCTCATTGGCTGGAGCAAAGCAGGACTCAGCACTGATGAGCTCACACAACACAACGCAATTTAATTCAGTCTAATAGCCAAGTGAATGGCACAGAGGAAACCAAATCTATCTTTGTGACAACTTGAAGCCATTGTGGCTCACTGGAGCTGCCAGCTGGGTTCAGTTACTGGTACAACAGGAAACTAGTAACGGTAACTAGTGGAAAATATCCTCCTGTTGATTAAACTAGAGTGATGTGTACAGAACATATATATCTATAGCACTGATTAAAAACATAGGAAGGAAGTGTGTTTAATTGCAATAAATGTGTATTGTAGTGTACTTCAAATCTTAAAAGTATGTTTTTAAAATTCCTTACTTGTACATAATATTAACAAAATAAAAGGCCATATAAGTGTACTTAAAGAGAGGCGCTCTCATGACGTTCATGTCTCTTTCAAGTTCTCTAAAGAAAAAAATAACACTAATGTCAAATTAAAAGTTTTATTTAGTTTTACTTATTTTGATGTGTTGACTAACATGTAAAGTGCTTGCTAATAAGCATGTTATTTCATATTACTATTATAGTTCATATATTTTAAATGTTCTAAATTGCAACTTAATTTACAAATGTGCAATTACAAATATAATGCATGCATGCATGACACGTTTCTATAGAAATTACCTGAAAGTACATTTTAATTGACATAAATGTTCGTCAGTACATTTGGCAGTACTATTAAACCATATTTCAAAGACAATATTATGAATTTACATATAAGGATAAATCTAACTTAAGTGGGTCAGTCATAATTAAAACCAACCTCATTTAATATACAGTAAACATAATTTAGAATACATAACATTCACATTGAAGTACAGTATTTTTAAAGTATATTAATTCTATTAATATGGGTAAAATATTCTAATGTGCACAATGGCTATTATTATTATTATTATTATTATTACTGTGACCAGCATTAAGTAAAACTACATTATTATGAGTGACAGGTGAAATCTGGAAATTCTCTTGCTGACGGCAGACTTTGTGACGATTTTTGGCATGACTGGACTGATGCTGTCTTTTTTGCATTAAAGTGAGTTATAAATAGAATCCTGAGCCACTAGAAACAATGACTCATCCTAAAAACACAAACAAAAGGTGAAAAAAAAAAAACAATACTATTTTAGTAACTGTATTCATATTTTGGAAGCCTTTATAAAATGGCTTTTCTCTCTCTCTCTATATCTTTGGTACATGTAAAATATAAAACAGTGATCTGTTTGGACACAAAAAGTGGCCTGACACATTTAAACTTTTGAATCCATGACAAAACAATGACCAAAGGAGAAGAGGTGCTAAAAAAGAAAAGAAAGAGGCGAGAGAGCATCTTGTTATGACCGGTCATTACACTGCATCGCTGCAGCTATTGACATGATGGACTGGTTTCTGATCGATCACATGGCAGTGCTGTAAACAACGGTGACCTCATTAGTGCTCTAGGAGGCTAGAGTGATCTAACACGTCCCGTGGTGCAAGATTATGAAGCGTTAGCGCATTTCCTGCTACATTAATTCCCCAAAAAATAACACAACAAGTACACAATGGTGCAAAGTTCAGAGCAGAATGGAGAGGAGAAAGAAGCCACAGTAAACACAAGTTGAATCAAGGTATTATGAACATCTGCAGTGTATTTAGTGCATATATTTACATATTTACTGTTTCAATGCAGATCATTATATTTCAGTCTTTTAAAGGCCTATGAAACAAACCCAATACAATGTGTGATAATACAATTTATAACAATATTAATATATTTTGTTTTATTCAAATGGCCATTCACTACCATAGATATCACATGGCTTGCATTCGTTTGCTATTCATGTATTTTAAATGATGTTTGCCATTTATGTAAGCCTCTTAATATTTGGGGCTACTAGCAAAGCACTTTTTTTTTCTTTCATTATTAGTTTTCATTTAGCCAAAAACCAAAACATAATGTTTTAAATACTTAATCAATAAAACACAATAATTTATTAATAAACACTAAATCATTTGCTGAGATTTTTGCGCATCATTATTTGTGACATGTCTACCCTTATTAGTGTGGATTTGTTATTTTCTAGCATTAAATATAACAAGTATATAATAATTTAAATTCTTAATAATAGTAATAATATTATATATAATTGCAATAATAATTATTCTATCATTAGAATTAAATAATGTATACATATTATTTAACATTAAATAATTAAAAAACATCTGTGAGGATTGATAACAATGATGTAACTAAATAGACTGCAGATATAGACTAGGCTTGCCAGGGTAGTTAGTATATGACCAAATGTTCATTTATTGTTGAAAAAGTGTACATATAAAGTGTTAATGACCATCTACACATCACATTAACTAATAACAAATGGATGCAGATTCCACTTTTATAAAAATATGAATCTCTGTACCCACTTCAGCAATGATACAGTATCATAGGGAACTTAATTATAGTTTAAGATAAGATGTGTTTATTTAAATCAGTTAGTTTTTATGAATGCCTGTCGATCAGTCTGTAATAATGATAGCACATACCCTCAGACTCCATTGTGTGCTGCCCTATTTAAGAGCATGACAGAGCTGTCATTTAGACAGGAGGAATGAGGAAGGGAACAGCAGTGTCCCGAGGGAAATCAGAGGGATATAAAAATCTCCCAGTGCAGGTGACAGAGAAAGAACAAGAGAGGAAGAGAGAGCGATCACACTGCTTCAGTCAGAACATACGAGTCTGTGCTGTTTCCCAAAGAGCCAGAGATCTTCGGACCGGACAGAACCTGATAAAGTTCACAGACAATCAGTTTCAGCTCATCATCAATAATAAGAAGACAGAAGGTGCTCTACTTATGCCAGAGGGAGCTCCGGAGAAGAAAAACGTTTACAGGTTATCCTACTTAAAGGAATAGTAACAGCTTACTAGGAATCGTACGGGCATTCACCAGCAATGTGTATGCAATTATATTATCAAAGCACCCTATAGCTAATATGCATATATAAATTGAATAAATTCATTTACTCACATTTTTATTTACATAAACCATTAAAAACATGAATTTGTCCACTTGATTTAAATGCTTGGTTCACGCATGCACATATCAGTGGCTCATCAGTCTTCAGTCCTCACTTCAGTGACTGTTGGAGGATCTGGAAATCTTGATGATTCAGTCATCATAGGTTCAGATATCAAACCATTTGAAGTGACGGTCAGGCATCTGAAAGTGAGTTTAATATATTTGTGCTGCTCGAGCCGTGACCTGTTTCAGATACTTCAGTCGAAAAACAAAAAAACTAAGATTCGTACAAAGTGGATAGTTAAACGCATTATTATTATTAATAAAATATTCAGTACTTCTCATGAGGTGAGTTTATCAGATATTAATGTTGTTGTTTAATAATAATATTCCAAGCAATGGCACAAATATCTGCATTTTACAGCGGTTTGTGGTTTCCACTGTAGCTCATTTAACACAAATTTTAATATAAAATCATAACTTGAGATTTACTGTGAAACTTGAGGAGGTGAAGGGAATAGCTTGTTGTTCTCAGGATAGAAATCTGATATTTTTGCCAAGTATTTACTCAATTTGTTCTCATTAAATCCTTCATTTAATCAAATAAGAAGTTGTGCAACAGATAATCTGGTCTTAAAGGAATCTCGCAAGAAAATTAAATTGCAATTTACAACTTCTGACTGCATACTCTGGTATTTTGGTAAATCTGAGCAGAGACGTACCGTAGTTGAGATTTCTAGAAGGATCTTTAGGTTGTTTTCCTCAAGAGAAAATGTCTATTTTTCTCTCGCTTTGTTCTCATTCAAAACCTAAAGTAATCTGGACTTGAAGGAATCTTATGAGAAATGTTGTAAATTAAACTGCAATCTATGACTTCTGATTGCAGACTTCCGAGCACAGCATGGGAAATTTTAAAACTTGGAAACAATCTGACATCTCTGCCTCCATTTGTTCTCCATTCAATATCACTACTGTCTAGGAGAAACTGAGAAAATCTCATTTCTAATATTTCCTTCTTGTGTGCCGAAAAGAAAGACCCGAATGAGCTAAAGAGAGGAAAACTGTGAAAAGCACAGGCAGCAGTGCGAGAGGAAGTGGGCTGCACGTTGCCGCTGGTTTCTCCTCAGCACCGCACGCTGTGATTTGCGGCTAAAAATATCCACCACATGACTGAGTCGCATTCACAAACACATGCACAGGACGGGAGGGGAGGAGAAAGAAAAGAGACAGACGCAGAGAGGGAGTTTAGGGCACAGGTGCATAAAAGAACAAAAGATTAGGAAAAAATGGAAAGGGAGTGGAATTTGGAGGAGCAGCGGAAGAATATAAAAAAGGAGGGCGGCATTGCAGTTGGCCGCATGCCATGACACGTGACGGCCGACACAGAGAGACGCGAGGAGACTTTACAAAATATCAGGTCCGGAGGCGCAAAGTGTCGGAAAAACACTGAAGAAGCATTTAAACGCATGCTTACCAGGCGAGTTTGAAGCCTCTCATTGGTGCGATGCTGAGAGCGTGTTTGGTACGGTGTCAGGCGGCTGCATGTTGGTGATGAGCAGCCGCTGAGGAGAGAAAGTGTCCCGCTGTGCCGTCCCATTCAGGTAGATGATGGTCTACGTACTCACTTGAACTAACTCGAATAAAAACAGAATATCTGACCATCCAGAGAATCCCTTATAATGCAGGCGGACTGGTCAGCTTGACCAAACACTACTGAACGTGCATGATGGAAAGAGACTTGCACGGTGTGATGAAGTTGCGGTGCTTGTATGTATAAGCCCACTCGTGTGCACACACTCTCTCTCTCTCTCTCTTTCGTCCCCCGCTGCAGTTAAAAGCTGCAGTCTCTGAGCCGAGAGCCACACTGAGCATGCTCATCAGCCTTTCCTCTCCCTCCCTCGCTCTGTTTTTCTCAGATTGTTTGGTTAGCTGTGACTGTCTCCTCTGGTCAGGTCAGATGATGTGGGTTTATGTAGTTCTGGTCTGGGTCTGGGAGGTTATGAGGACCTGTTGCCCTCCCATCAGACACAATTAAGTCTCCATCATCAGTGGCTGGAGATACCATACTGCTGATGCACACATACTGTGGCTCTTTAACAGTAAATTACTGTGACAATCCTGCAGTAAAAACCTGTTTCTTGGTTAAAGATAAGTTTCCTTACTCTATACAGTGCAAAACTGTAACAAATCTAATGGCACATTTCATTTTACAGTAAATTTAGGTTTTTAGTTAAAAATGGAAATTTATATATTCAGTGACAGCTCACATTTGATGGTTTTTCAATGAAATAACTATTTCTTGTTCATTTCTTCCCCTCTCATCAGTTATGTACATTAGGACTTTATGTAACATCTCATTAAAGTCAACATTTAATCAAATGAGAAGCTGTGCAACAGATAATCTGGACTTGTTAAAATCAATATGGTTAATTAATTTTTCTTGATTATTTTATTGCCATGTTTGTTTTCATGATAATGATTTGTGTTTATGTGTTTGTGTATCTTCCATGTATTAGTATCTATCTCAGCTTGTGGACAGCTATTTGTGATAAACTCTGGTTACTTTTTCTTTACCATCTTTGCTTTAATGGTGGTTAACGTAATAAAGAGATTTTAAGAAATGTACTACTAATGTTAATGCTATATGTGTTTTTTTTTTGTTTTTTTTTGTGAATTTAAGGTCAGTCTATACAAAACTTATTATTGACTTATTGTAATTATATATATAATATTGTTTTGTTTTTGCAGTAAAGTAATTTTTGTTATTTTATTTGCACTTTCCGACATACAGACATTGTATATACATATTAAGGTGATATTGCTAGCTATAAAATAACTAAAAAACATTTGTAAAATCATAAAATTATGATTTCATAAATAAGTGCAGTATTTGGAATTGCACATTTGACAGTAAAGCAATGAGCTTGATTTGGGATAAAGATGTAAATTAAATCTGTAAAGAGTGTAAAAAAATAAATAAATGAAAAATGTTTGGGGTAAAATTTAAATAAACCGACAGCATTCTAATTAGAACTCTTATTTAAATTTACCAGTGTTCTTCCATACTATCCATATGGTTGAAGATCATAGCAACACAACTAACACTATAAAAAAATAAATATACAAAAAAACAAAAACAAAAAAAAAATAAATTTGTTTCATTGTTTATACAACAACAACATATTTAAATACCCTGCAATTGTACTTTCAGGGCAAATTAGCATTAGAGCACAATTCCTTAAAAGCACAGATGGGTGTGTGTGTGATTTACTAACAATGCACACATTAAAGAACACAGACACAGCCAGATCATTTCCATAATGACCATCGCAATCTACACAGAGCAGGGCAAATTTCCACCTGCTTTAAGACATGCTTTTTATCTAATGCTAAAAAGTGGCGCAAGTACAAGTAATTTGATGAGCGCAAACCCTAAATAAATAGCATTGCGTGATTCACTTTAATATTCTCCTCCCATAATTTTTTTTGCATCTGAATGGCAAACTCCTACAAATGCATATTCAATAAGGTCAGGTGCAGAAACAACTGTCCACGCCTTTTCAGCACTAATTATATTTCATGTTTCTCTTAAGTGACATAACTTACAGCGAATAATCAAACATAGGTGGGAAACACTGAAGCCCTGTGTAAGTAGCTTAAATCCACTCATTTTTTATGGGTGCACATCTAAATGTAAGAGGAAAAGCAAAAGAGATGTGTGTTATGAAGTGAGAACACAGCAGCGCTCTGACCTATCATGCACACAGCAGCTGTTCATGCCACACGTCCACTAGAATCAACTACTTCAGGATCAACTACACATGGGTTGTCTGCACAGCCAGCTGACCAATTCATCTGAAGTAAACACTGTATAATAAGGCTGTCATGTCCACCTGACACTGATCAGACACATTTAAAAGAAATATATGGTCCCTAAACACAGTTTCAACGGCTAACAGGGGGATAAATCGACATATAAATAGGCTAAATAATGTGTAGCCTTTAACTCCACAAACTACGTTAGCCATCAGGATGAGCATTGTTTATAGGAGCAATTTGAAGGTTGACAGTAATTGCCTTGGAATTTATAACAGAAGACAGTGATTGTGTTACAAAACCATTGCTCTAATGGCTGCTGCAAAGAGAATGCATTTAGAGACTTTATCTCTGTAATGTTGCAAATGTTTTTCAGAAGGTTAATAGCACAACGAAACATGGACTATCTTTTGGTGATTCATAAAATATGATGTAAATCACAATTTTGACAATATTGATATTATTAATAATAATTATGTAAACAATAATTAAAACTAACTCATTCTCAATGCAGTGTCAACAAAATGTCTTAGTGTCTAAGCTACTGTTTTTCCTCCATCTGTTCTGTTATGGTTAACTTAAATAAAACCAGAATGATTTAAAATCGTTTTTGCTAACTAAAATAAATCTTGAAATGTTTTTAAAATGTTGCCTTGACAACTAACTGAAAATAAGTTAAGTATTAAAATTACTGAAACTAAAATAAAATAAATTAAAAATATATTATATATTACACTATATTTTGAAAAGGCAGCTAAACAAAAATCAAAAAGTCTAACATAAAATGACAAAAAACTAATATTAAAATAAAAAACTAATATATATATATATATATATATATATATATATATATATATATATATATATATATATATATATATATATATATATACAGATAACTAAAATAACACTGATTTACGTCAGTGACATTCCGAAATTTTCCATGTTGTGTATTTCACCGGGATGTGTGACAGATACAGACTCTGCTGGTGCTCGACGCAGATGCGCAGCTTGACGTTTGTGTTCATTACACAGAACTTAACACGTACTGCACAAGTCACACTCCTTCCTGGAAGATCCCCACAATTCTTGCACAAAACCCACACACTCATGAACACACTCACACACTCAAAAGTACACCTATAATGGCATTGCATAGACACCAACAGTAAAATGAGTCATGTGACAAACAATGAGTCATGTGACAAACAATGAGAATTCTGGGAAACTAGAGGGCTCTGAAAACAAACACGGCATGGGACACTCTAATGTCCACTGAAATTAGTAAGCTTTTCTTTTTTTACTGTGGCCTCAAATAGATGTCTAAATTACTAAAATGTAAAAATGTAAAATATATATATATATATATATATATATATATATATATATATATATATATTTACATTGCTACAAACATACCCGTGCAACTTATGACGGTCCAGGGTCATATATAAAATGATTGTCACTAAAATTACATCGTACAGCCTTAAAGGGACATACAGTACATTTGTCCAAATTGGTAAATGACATCACATATCTCTTACCTACTGTATGAAAATAAGAATAATGAGTAGCCCACAGTGTGCTGCAGTATTGAGTGGTGTGGTGCTGATCGGACAGCTCCTCACTGCAGCACATACACATACTACAGTAATACTGCTCATCACACTGAGACTCACTGCTTACCTGCTTCTCAATCACTCATATATCACACCATTCCCTTGTTAACAAAATAAAAAATAAATAAAAATATAAGTAAATAAAATGTTCGAGTAAATAAAATAAAAATATAATAATTATTAAATACACAGCACACACATATTGGCTGAAATACTTCATTTGAAATTAGATGAGATATTCTATATTACTAAATGAATTGCATTCATAAAGGGCATTTCTCTCAGTTCAGCTTGGATGCATTTTTTATGTTGTTTGCAATGCAATCTTGGATTGCCCTCTCCATTAAGCATACATGCTGCTTAAAGTTCGGCCAAAATGAGTTATCCCTGTTTCTGCTTCATTACTGTGTTAATGCAGTTTCAGAACTTAAACCTCTCTCATGCAGTTTAAGTGTTAACATGGACCAATTGATTATTTCACAGTATGCATAGGCATGTGACTCAGGTGATCCATAACAGCCCATAGGCAGGATCGCATCAGACCTCCACTTTCACTAAAGCCTCTCATATGAAAACTGTGATGTAAAACATTCAAGACAACAAGAATTTAGGGCACTTAAAAAAACTAAAAAATAGATAAAATATATATATTGTGCAACTTCCACTCCCTCCCTCCCTCTCTCGCAGTCTCTTGTCCCGTAGCTCTCTCTTTTGGACACACCCTGCTTGTTTGAGGGAGCACTGTTTATTTTTAAAGCTGTATAGGTTGTTCAGTGGCAGCCAATGAGAGCTGAGTATTTGCTGTCAGCTGACCGGGTGACTGTCACACCAGTTCAGTGTCAGTGTGAGCGGCATGCTGTAAAACACACACACACACACACACACACAAACTGCTCTATTTCTCTCTCTAATGCTTATGGAAAATCCCCGTGTGGAAGTGTGTACACAGCTGAGTGGGCTGAAGGTGAATTAACAACAACAATATTTATTATTCTGCTAAACGGCCAATCAGTGGCAGCACTCATTAACACATTCTGACCACATAAGGCACAAGATCGGAGAGCAGATTTGTGAAAGAGCAATGTGAGAACGACGGGCCGGACGAGAAAAAGATGAGGCGTGTGAAGTGTCTGTGGCCTTTTGAGCAGCTGTGTCTGTGTGACATTTCTACATCAGTAAGAGCTCCAGCGACAGACTCCATGAACTACATGCACTACGACCACAATTCATTCTAGCTTGTGATAAGTGTTTTATATATACATATACACACACACACACACACACACACACATACTTTTGATCAGTTTGATCCAAATCTTACTGACATTCAAGTTTTAGATAGATTATATTTGTGGTCATCACTGAAAGTTAATCAGTTCAACACTATTAATTCAATAACAGTTAAATACTGTAGCATGGTAGCAAGTCTAAAAATGACTGATTTGTGTGTTTTATTGTTAATACAGAGTTGTAATACTTGTGCATCTCTAAACTACAGTAACACAGAGCAAACAACCCATTTTCCCATTTTCCTTTCGCAGCTTCATATGCTATTTGTTTCCAGACATACTGCATTTTAAATCTCAGTCATCTGACTGCACTTGTGTGTGAATCAGCCTCCTCCTCCTCCTCCTCTTCCTCGCCTTCTCATGTCAGTGATCTCCTCCTCTCACCATTGTCTACATAACATGTCACATTCATTTACATTCACAAGGTTAAATTGACTGCTGTATAGAAACAAGAGCTTGTGAAAGAGGCTCGCTTCCTGCTTTCACACTCACACACAAAAGACTGAATTCAACAAGTAACAGCTAGTATATAAGCGCTGTATAAAAGCCAGCCCAAGCTCTGTTGGTGCCCTAGGTGAGATTTTAGATATTGCAGATTTTTCAAAACTTTATTATAATAAAACATAACATAATACTGATTAAAAGTAATTAAAGGTAGTTCATCTAAGTAGCATAGCCATAACTTTCATTTTAATTATGTGCATACATACAGTGGAAAATGACATCCTTAAACTTAATTATTGCATTGTAGGAATGCTAGATCAGTGGTTTTCAACCTGTGGTCCGCGGCCCCCTAGTGGGCCGCGGTGGTATTGCAGGTGGGCCGCCAATTATTTTCTGTTTCTGAACAATGCATGGCAAAAAAGAAAAAAAAGTTTTTTTTTTTTTTTTTTTTGCCACAAGTCTATACATTTTTTTACATCTTTACTATAGTGATAATTTTGATTTATGTCTGTTCTAGAGATGTTACAACTTTTTGATAAAGGTTTTCTTTTGGAAATATGTTTCAAATTAATCCTGAATGCATTTATGACTGTAAAAGCACAATTGCAAAATTTATCAAAAAAATCGCGATAGTTTTTTTTTTTTTTTTGTCCATATTGCACAGCCCTAGTTTATTCAATAAATATAGTTTAAAATCTAGCTTCTGAGTACTAAGTTATTAACCCAACAATAGCGGGGTCAGTTAATTTTTTTGAAGTGGGCCGCGCAAACATATGTGTTTGGTTGTGTGGGCCGCGAGTTGAAAAAGGTTGGGAACCACTGTGCTAGATTATAGTCTTAGTCATGGTCTTATTCAAAAGACATTTAGACACTTTTTGGTGAATTAAAAGCAAGCAGTAATGAAACTGATATGAAAAACAACATGACAGAAGCTTACATTTATTTTAAAGAAATAAAGTAAAATTAAATAAGCAGCTAACTCAAGCAAGAACGTTCCACGTGTCAGTTTTGCTAGTTCAGATGATCTAAAAAGGCTATTTCAAAATACTACATTAACGTTACGGGCTAATACACAGTCGAGTGATTTTTATCTCTATATTTATATTTTTCTGCTCCTCTTTTTTGTGTCGTTTCCTGCATGGTGCCCCTTGATAATTTTCTTTCATTTTTCTTTTCCAATTTTTCTTTTATTATTTTTTTACTTTAAAAGCACATAAATGGCAAAACTATTTTAAATGCCTGTGCCATGCATAATGAATGCGTTATGATGAAGTATTATATGTCATGACACAGAAAGTGTTTAAATTAGTCCTACATGACATATTGTCAAATCTTATTATTTTTCGTTGATGCCAAATTTGATTTATTCTAAATTTATTTTAACCAGTTTGATGATAGATCAGTACTAAAATTATGTTAACAGTAAGCAATTATTTTGCTTAATATATGGGTGTAGGGCGAATATGGTCACAAGAGGGCGCACTTCCGAGGCCCCCCAGTCATTTTGTGCCAGAAACTCAAAAGCAAATAGCTTAAATACAAAGGAAGAAAGAGAAAGAATGACCGTGATGATTCAGTTTCTCAATTTATTTCCCATTAATAAATTCTAAGCCCTTTTATAAGTAATAAAACATTCACATTTCTTTCTGTCAGTTAAAAAAATATCTATGGCATTCAAATAAGTGAGAGACCATATATGAGTCTTGTTTCTTGACAGGATGGTGAGTTTCCATAGAGACTAATGGGCCCTGAAAGCACTGGAGTCCCAGGCCCCATCACAGCCACTTCAAGGCCTCACGCAGGGGCCGATTAAATCATGACAGCAAACCACAGTGTGTGGTGAGAGGCTGTTCTGAGCTGGCTTTAGTCACTCACTCAACAGCGATGAACACACACACACACACACACACTGGAGGACCTGTGACGTTGTGTTTCCTGTGATTATATCATGTGCAACAGGTACATCATGTTCCTGAGTCTGTGTGGCACAAGTGTGTGTCTGAACTGACCAAACTGCACTGAATGAGAGTGGTCAATCATGCAGAACGGCCCTCTGGTGGAGCAGCTGGCTAACAAAAGAAATGTGAACTCAAAGAAAGATACATAAATAAATATAAATATAGTTTTGCATGCTAACAAGTCAAACATTTTGTGTGCTGTAGTTAAGGTGCAGTTATATGGTTTTTATCATTAAATAAAACCCCCATCTATTTATTTATTTATTAGCAGGGACTATGGTTAATACCATAAGCTAATACAGCTACATGAATGAATGAATTAATAAAAAATAAAATAAAAATAATAATAATAATAATAATAATAATAAACAATCCAAAGATAATGCGAAAAATGAATAAATGGATGCAAGCTAATGCTAAAATGTATATACATATGTATATTTATAATTTCTTTAATAATGAATTAATTCAATGAATGTTTGACATATTTAATGATTTAATTAAATATTCACAAATCTAATGTTCATTTGGAATAAATAAGTCATTTGGTCCTACACATATTTTAAATTGCTTCTATACAAACAAACAGGAATAAAAAAAAAAAAAAAAGTGTTCAATTATTTGATTCTATATATAATATATTTTTTAAACATATTGAATCAAAATTCACTATAATTTTCAATACATAAAATGTTTATTATCTGTTGAAGACTGTTAGGAATGATCCTGGGGGGACATACATTTGAAAAAGGTTGTAGCAACGTTCTGTAGGTTTACAAGGTAGGTTTACAAAAAAATTAAATAAAAAATAAATAAAAAAAAGGGGGTAGTCGTGGCCTAATGGTTAGAGAGTTGGACTCACAATCGAAAGGTTGTGAGTTTGAGTCCCGTGCCAGCAGGAATTGTGGGTGGGGGTAGTGCATGAACAGCTCTCTCTCCACCTTCAATATCACGACTTAGGTGCCCTTGAGCAAGGCACCAAACCCCCAACTGCTCCCCGGGCGCCGCAGCATAAATGGCTGCCCACTGCTCCGGGTGTGTGTTCACAGTGTGTGAGTGTGTGTGCGTGTGTGTGTGTGTGTGTCTGTGTGTGTGTGTGTGTGCGTGTGTGTGTGTGTGTTTGTGTTTGTGTGTGTGTGTGTTCACTGCTCTGTGTGTGCACTTTGGATGGGTTAAATGCAGAGCACAAATTCTGAGTATGGGTCACCATACTTGGCTGAATGTCATGTCACTTCTTCGTCATTTCACTTCACATAAGACTAGTGAAAGTCAACTCTTCCCAATCGGGACAGCTTCAACAGACAGTGCAGAAGTTTGGGAGCCTCACAATCCACACAGCCAGTGAGCAATCGCAGCTGGAGCTACTGCAGAACTTACAAACATACAGAGCGTTCGACCAGACATTCCAGCATTAAATTCATCATCATCATCAGCCATCTTTCCTTTAGTGTGTTTGCTGAGAGTGAATCACAGGAATAGAGCTCTTCAGCACGCACACATACCTGGAGTGAGACACTCCTCTGACGTCACAGTGTTCTCCTCCGAAACGCACATGCTCTCTGACTCATGTCACAGTAATTGGGCTTGGCTGTCAGTGGAGAGATCTCCTGCTCTCAAGAGGCTTCCTTCTTTTCCATTCACAACAATCCGCTGGCACCCGCTAAAGCTGAGAGGGATCGAGTCGAGCTGCTTTCAAACGCGGCTCAATGCATGTACAAGTGGGGGCGGCCCAGGCTCTGTCAGTGCCCTGGGTGAGATTTTAGACACCACCCCCACCCACAAAAAAAATTATTTTCTTTACTGTACTATAAAATTAACGGTTGCACTTTATTTTACAGTACGTGTACTAACATGTACTTACAGTGTACTTACAGTGTATTTATCTAAGAAAGTTCTGGTAATACAAGGTAACTACATGGGGTAGGGTTAGGTTTAGGGGTAGGTTCAGTGTTAGTGCCTAGTTATTACACAGTTACTGTAATTACTATAATAAATACATAGTATGTACATGAGGAACACGACTGTAAAATAAAGTGCTACCAAATTAACTATAACCAAAAAAAAAAAAAAAAAAAAAAAAAACTTTCCTGTGGCGCCCCCATTCATTTTGCACCCAAGGCACATGTCATATGCCCCGGGCCGAGTCCATGTGTACGAGCGACTCCTCTGAGATGTGCCTGCCTCAGCTCTCTTTATAAATAACATGCTACATTGTGTTATCAAGCGGAGAGAGAGTGCATTCGGTGTTTCTCTCTGATGCTTACTATCAGTATTTGTCAAATACTTTGTCCACATAAATAAAAATTCAACACTAAAATCAACTGCTTTAAATGCTACGATATTTATTTTGGCATAACAACGTAATTTATACAGTTACATGTGTACAGTTTAAAAACCAGATATTGAATTTGACAACTAATCTAAACATTATATTTAGAGTTATTATTAAATTATTAGCATATAAAGATGGACTTTTTATATATATATGATGGCAAAGATAATCTAAATGTAGAAACAGGGAAAGAGATAAATCTGTAATATCACTGACCAGTGTAGTATTGCATACAGTAGTATAGTATAGTTGGTAATGTGTTGCTATGTAGTTGCTAGGCAGTTCTCGGTGGAAATGTGATGCATCACTTATGAAGTGTAATATTTGGTCTAAAGTTGGGGGTTTGTTTAATATGAGCAATACCATGCCAAATTGATGGATTTATTATTTTTTTCATTACCATTTCACTACGCGTTTTAGATCAATGTGACAGGAACTGAAGTGTGATAATGTGCAAGAGTGCAGACCACGGCAAAAACCATAATGAAAGAGGAACGTGATGAATGACCACAGTAATTAGAGGGCATGAAACATACAAAAAACATTTCAGACGTTTTTCATTTAACCCTGTAAAGCTTGACATATGAACAAACAGTGCTTAATGTGGTTTATGTTTTGTATCCTATTTGATACATTAGGCTTTTATTTCTCATATATAATATAATGATAATTTAGGGGCTCATACTCAAGGAGAATAAAACATCTCACTTTTATTCTGAGGCTCAAACCGAGCAAACGCAGTCTGTAGATGCTGATGTTTATTACATTTTGATAGCTTGTACTGTAAATCAAGGATATTTTTAACAGACTGCTTCAATAAAATGCATGTATCAGTTGCCACTACCTCCCAATAATATGTCTTAATTAGATAACATATAAATGCTTAGCTTATGATCAAATATCTCTAGTTTCAAAACATGCAATGCAATGCATTATAACGATGATTGAGAGATGAACAAATAAATGTTCCTCAAAAGCCTAATGATCATATTTCACACTCGTCTTTTAATATGATAAAAAAAAAGAAAACAAAAAGACGTACATGTGTAGATAATAAAGTACATTTCAGTCCAGTATGAGTTCATTTTGAACTATAACATTTTGAACTATACGATTTCATAACAAAAGACATGTGAACCACAGTCTGAAGGGGGAAGTTTTACAGTGATACTAAAAGGCTTTTAACTTGCTAAAAAGTATAAACTATCAATCAGATGACAATAAGCATTGTGTTTAAAAGTCTTCAAAGAAATGTGTGTACAGAAGGCTTTACAGGGTTAAAGCGGTAGAGGATGAGGTTGATAGATCTCCCACAGTCATCCGCTCTAACAAATGACCCAACTCAGTGACAGGAACCACAAATCTACCCTGAGAGAAGCAGAGATTACACCCCCCCCCCCCCCACACACACACCCTCAAAACACCTGCTGTACTGTACATAGGAATTGGTGTAAGATTTAGACTGACACTAACATGTCTGTTTGATCATCTACAGTATGTGCTAGTGTACACTTGCTTGTGTTCAATGAGCTATAATATAAATAAACCTTGGCAGACACATTTAAAATGCACATTCCCCCTGTTCTGCAAAATATATTTAGGCCAAAAATATTGATGACTCATCTGGCACTTACAATAGAATTACAAATAGAATACAGAACTTTTTGTCCAATAAAATGTCCTCCAGAATCAGAAAAACACAATTACTTCTAATACAACCTGCTACCAACGGCTCTCCCCCCCCCCCCCCCCAAAAAAAAGAAAAAAAAAAAAAAATGTTTTGGTGCTGTTTCAGTACAACAGGGAGAAACTTAAGAAATTTTGGTAGCATTTTACTTATAGCCTATATATATAGTAGTTTCAACATATTAAATTATGCCTTGTCATGCACCTTATAATGCATTACATGATCTCATTAATAATTATAACCACAGTTATAATGCATTATGCAGTAATACTTATCTATTCATTTTTACACCTTTAGAAAACTTAATGCATTAAAACTAATAAAAAAAAAAATAAACCTTCAAATATATTATAATGCCTTTTAACTTTGGTTACAATTACATACTGTCTAAAAAGATATAATGCATCACAGTGTACATTATAAATACCTTTATAATGCATTATACATCGAAATTTTAAGTATTTCCATTATTTCTTTTATAAACATGGCAAAACTGCAATACAAAAACTATAGAAAATTGTATCTGCATATTGTTTAATGTAAATATAATTTAGAATAAGGCATAATAGTTAGCAGAAAGACACATCATTGTATAGTTTCTATTTCCACGTTGCACAAATGCTTAAATCTTGTTTTCAACAAATGAAAATGTTTGCATAAATACACTCTAAAATATTATTATTTTAAACTTGTAAATAGAAGTATTGATAAAAAAAATTATGTCTTTCTACTTCAACATGTTATATTTAATTAATGTGTTGCTTTGAATTTATTTGTGAAATTTACTATCAATTTCTGAGTGAAAATGGCTTCAAATTAAACTTTTTTAAACAAATTAAACTTTCAGTGTAGACTAAACTACTCTAACTTTAAAAAGTGAACAAAGCAAACAATCTGATGATTCAAGGATCCAATAAGTTCTAAGATATTAATAAACAGATACGAAGAACCTACAGAAATTAGAAATTTCAAAAAGAGGTTGCTCTCTTCACATGTAGTACGTTTACAATAATATATAACACAAATCATTTCAAATGTATATGTTTGCACAAACACATGATCTCTCCTTGACATCTTAAAATAGCCTTGATAATTAGTGACACATTATAATCTGTCTGATCGCCAACATGACCGTTGTCAACAAACACTCTTAAAAATAAAGAGTGTTTTCACAGCGATGCAATAGAAGAACCATTCTGGGTTCCTCAAAGAACCTTTCAGTGAACAGTTCTTAAAAGAACCATTTCTTTCTTGGTGTGAAGAACAACTGTTTCTCTACAAAGAACATTTGAGGAACGGAAAAGGTTCCGTGGTTGTTAAAAGTTCTTCATGGATCTATAGATGCTTCATTTAGATGATCATGCAATACACAGATCATAACCAAATGAAACAATCACTCACATACTACAGGAAAACAGTTTGATACCACAACAAAGAACCTCCAGGTTTCTACTGAAGAAACCATTGAAAGAAACTCTGAAGTAGGTGCTCACCTTCTATCTCTCTCAGTTTAGGATTCTCTTTCTTGTTTCTTGTAACCTGAGTTTCTCTAGTGCAGCGGCCATGCTGTGGTGTGCTGGGTTCAGCTGTGCTGTCGATAGCGAGGAGGAGAGAGGGTGAGGGTGAAAGGGTTATGGAAATGGCTGCGAGTAATCTGAGGCTAATTCTGGCTGCGGCTGGGAGACACCATGATGGAGGGATTTGCACTCGTAGAGCCTGCGGCTGATGTCCTCATCCGGAGTCACACACTTCACCTGGACTGACCCTCTTAAGAGCACAACACTCGTATGCTTTCAAGCACAGATCACTGGACGCATTCAAGCACCTCATATTGAAGAGACAGAGCAAAGTAGCATTCTGCTCTCTCTCTATATAATACTGTGTGTGAGCAAATCATTCCAGAAAGTCCTATTTCACATAAAATCTCAGAAATTAGATGTTATATATGCTATGCTATGTTATCTATAAACCTGTATGAAGATATTGAAAAAAATGTTAGTAACCAAACAGTTGACTGTAACCACTGACTCCATAGTAGTTTTTTTTTTTTTAATACTGTGTAAGTCAAAGGCTACCGTCAACTGTTTGGTTACCAACATTTCCCAAAATATCTTCTTTTATGTTCACATAGGTTTGAAACAATTTGTGGGTGAGTTAATAATGACAGAATTTGCATTTTCAGGGTGAACTATCTCTTTAAACTGACATTATTTCAACTGTACTTCAGCTTTAAAGGTCACTCATTTGTGGTCTGGGTGTGAAAATCCAATTCAATCTCATTAGGTGAAGCGGTTGTGATATCAAATATACGTACTTTTCGATGGATCTATACAATTATGTAAAAAAAGAATCCAAAAACGAGGTGGTCAGCAGCATGTAAATAACAATGTGAGACACTGGAGAGCTGTCCTTTGCAGAGATCCAAAGGCTCAGTTAAAACTTGTATTGACGTGAGATAATGAGTTAAAGCCACACTTTCACACAGCGCCCATTGTGGGGGTTTTACAGGCTTTTCTAAATCCACAGGCGGCCAGTGACATGAAACAAAAGAGATGGGCTGTTCCTCATGTCACTGGTTAAACTGGCATGTGGTGGTGGTCAGACAACAGTCTTGACCACTCAGAAAAGAGCAGCACTTCAGGACAGAAGACCAGCCCCTGTTCAGATTTGACCTCCAAATCAAAGAATGGATCGGTCACAACAACAAACCAATGCATCGCTTCTGGTGCACTATTTCAAGAGCATGTCAACCAAAAATAGTACAGTCTAATGTGCATCTAATGCGTTTAATACAATTATTGTATCTCTGTCTCATTGCCAATGTGAAAGAGACTTTAGACCTACTAACTAAGGTTTCAATGACTTCAGCTTAAAGGGACAGTTCACCCAAAAATGAAAATGTTCATTTATTAAGTTATTCCAAACCTCTCCGAGGTTATTTTTCCTGCACAAAAGATGATCATTTGAAGAATGTTGGCAACCAAACAGCCACTGAATTTCATGGTACGGAAAAAAAAATAAATAAAAAAAAATAAAAAATAATAATAATATATATATATATATATATATATATATATATATATATATATATATATATATATATATATATATATATATATATATATATATATATATATATATATATATATATTAGGGGTGTAACGGTTCACAAAATTCACGGTTCGGTTCGATACGATACACTGATGTCACGGTTCGGTTCGGTTCGGTTCGGTACGTTTTAGATACAGCAAAATGTAAAAACATCTCAACTTTTCAGAATGCTGCAAGCGCACCGCGGGTCATGTGACAAGAACTAACCAATCAGCTTCATCCTTTCCCGTAACAACGTTGAAAACTCAGCCAAGATGAAGGAACAGCTGTTCACAGTTGTATATGGATTGCAATTTTGAAATAAATTTAGTAGCAGAGCTACTGCAAGCGATTTTTAGAGCTTGCAAATCCATTTATCATTCGCTGAAATTTCCGCGTCTCATGGAGAGAGCACGTCATTGTTGCTTAGCAAAGACAGACGCCTCATGAGCGCTTCTGCCCGAGCGCTTTGGAAAGGAGGAGAAAGACGCGCTTAGCGTTTTCCATGCGTTTTTAGGCGCGATATGTGAACGGCCCCTAAGGCGCTCGCTCACTCAGCACGCGCTGAAGGCTCGTTGCAAAATGTCTAATGCATTTAACAGACCAGAAATATAAGATCCTAAAATAACCAACAGGTCTGGTGTGGGTGCACTTTGGATTCCCTGTAAGCTATAATACCGGTGTCTAAATGCTGCAGGGATAGTTTGTTGCGTGCTTGTTTCTCATTTTTTTCGTCTTTTCCCAGATACTGACACAATAAGGTGATGTCAGCGTAAATGAGTTGACATGTTTCAAGTATTCCCGCTGGTGTTTTTTTTTTTTTTTTTTTTTTTTTTGTATTCCCGCTGGTGTACCCTGTCATGTTGCAGATGCGACATACCATTGTTTTTTTATCCACCACTCTCTTGCCATCACCATTATAGCTTAAAGGGAATCCAAAGTGCACCCAAACACCAGACCTGTTGGTTATTGGAGGATCTTCTTTTTCTGGTATGTTAAACACATTGGCCATTTTGCAACGAGCCTTCAGCGCGTACTGAGTGAGCGAGCGCCTGCTGAGTAGCCTAACATAAACATATAAGTTGGTGTTTTTTTCTTCTTCGGGAGTGTCAGGGGCGTTGCCTGTTACGTTGTTTGGGTTATTGGGCTACCTTGTTGAACGCATATCATTATATTTCTCTTTTTTTTTTTTTTTTTTTTTTTTATATAATGAATTAGTCCAACGAACCGTTCGGTATACATAATGCGTACCGCGTACCGAACCGAAAGCGTCGTACCGAACGGTTCAATACGAATACGCGTATCGTTACACCCCTAATATATATATATATATATATATATATATATATATATATATATTCAGAAGTCAATAGCCGCTGGCATCAATAGCTGTTTGGAATAACTTGAAGGTGAGTAAATGACTAAATTCAAATTATTCAGAACTATCCTTTTAAGTCTTTAAAACCTTTGAAAGTTTTGTGAAGTACATATTTATATTCAGTTTAAATATATTTATATTCAGAGATTTACAAAAGAGCAACAGAATCATGCAGCACTTCTCTACAAGAGCTGATGTAGAAAAACTAACTTTTTTTTTCTGGAAACAGATGTAAGTGCAGTTGACACAAATGAAAAAGAATTGTGGAGAGTGTTTCACAGAGAGCATTTCCTCGCACAAAACACACCAAAAAATGCAACCATACTAACAAAACTGTCTAAAGACATCAGTTCTCATGACTCTTCACAAGATCTAATCTGTGTTTGGCCTTCACTTACCTTCTGTTCCTGGACAATCACGAATGCTTATCTCTAATCCCACAACTACAGCTCAGATGTGTGGCCTTTGCTATGTCTTATTCGGAGATCAGAAACAGAAATCAAGAGAAAGCAAAAAAGCTGAAGCCCCAGACAGGCCGGTCTGTGCACGGCGCTCTGTTTGTTCCCAGGCATTGTGATCGGAGCTGTTTGTCCAATAAAAAAGGCAAAACAATCACATTCCGTAGCTTGCAACTGTATTCAGGGCTCAACTTCACAAAAGTACAGCGGGGCACTGAGATATCACACCTCAAACAAACCAACCGTTGCACTGAGGTTTGCCGAGATATGTGGAACAAGATTACTATATCTGCACTTCCAGACACACACACACACACACACACACACACACACACACACACACATGTCTGCTACTGATGTGGTCTTGATTCTTACCTACACTTGTCTGCCCCGCTGTCAGCCCTGTGAGAAAATCAACAGTGTTGATCAGTTTACAGTTTTTCTTATTACATGACGCATTTAGCCTCAGACTGTGATTCCATCCAGTTGGAGGACATCAAATGTACAAAGTGCTGATATTTAGAGCAGATTTTACAACAATTTCTGTGTTGTTTTTCTCTGTAATTAACTCTGCAACTGCATGATGCCTATAGTGTCTAAAAAAGTCATCAGATTTTAAAAGTCTTTTAGTGTATTCCAGGCTTTGTATGTATTGTATTTTATGTATTGTATGTATGTATTTATTTTTGTGTCGCCAAAATTTATTTCGATACTTAAACCACAACTAAAAAAGGTAAAAACATCTTTCCATTAAATGACAAATGATCAAAACAAGTGGTATTCATCTGTAAAGAATGAATACCACTTTTTTTTTTTCTTTTTTTTTTCTTTCTTTCTTTCTTTCTTTCTTTCTTTCTTTCTTTCTTTCTTTCTGCCACAAAGAATCTTTTGTGAAACAGAATGTTCTTCAGATGTTAAAGGTTCTTTATGAAACAATTTAGACAAAAAAAAGAAAAGAAAAAAGAACCTATCCTTTCAGTCAACTCAAACTCAATGTCTTAGATGCTTGTTAAAGTCGCTGAGTTGAACATCAGTGGAAAGCATTATGTAAGGATTCCTCTCTGCAGCTTGAGCTCTCAGTAGCCCGAACGGCTGAGTATCTCTGCAATTCATTTATTAAAACTGATGTTAACTTCTGATGTTTCTGACAGGTGAAGCACTCACCTGTCCTCACGGATGAAGGGAGTCAGGAAGCGGCTGGAATCATCATCATGGCTGCTCTGTTGACTGCTCTGTTGACTGCTCTGCTGACTGCTGCAACAGAGTCAGATTGATAAAGGTCAATGCTGTGACAACCCTAATCACGTCTATCTACACTACTCTTTGGGGTAGGTTTTTGAAAGAAGTCTCATATGCTCACCATGGCAGATTTATATGTTAACAATAACAGTAATATAGTAAAATATCATGTTTTCTGTTTTAGTATATTTTAAAATGTAATTTATTTCTGTGATGTAAAGCTGGATTTTCAGCATAATTCCTCCAGTCTTCAGTGTCACATGATCCTTCAAAAATCCTTCCAATATGCCGATATGCTCCTCAAGGAGTATTTCTGAATATTACACAATCCTGCGCCTTGGAAAAAAGTTTTAAAATGACTTAATTTCATGATGCGGAGTTCAAAAAAGTGAGAAAAATGGCTGTACATAAAATAAGAATCAAGATATTTCAAATACATGAATAAAAAACAATGTACTAATATGAAGGAATTTTCTGTATTGATTTGTACAGGTGTTTTGTGCTTTAGGGTTAATGGAGATAAAATGAATGCATTACCAGTACATTCTGTTTTGTATTGTATGTACTAATTTTAATACACTTATCAAAACAACAAAAGTAGTCAAATTTCAAAACGTGTTTTTTAATGTCAAAAAGCAGTATGTCAAATGCACCCAATTCAAACTTATAATAACCAAAGGAGTGGAAAAAGTATTAACCAGGATCTTCCGTAAAATAATGCCTTCAGAAACATTCATACATGTGAAAACATATATATAAATCTTACTGACCCCAAACTTAAGAATAGCAATGTAGCTAAGGTTTCATGTGAAGAACCTAAATTACAAACAATACATTTTTGTAACATTTTTCATAAAAGTTGTCTGTTTTACAAGTAGCGGTCAGTTTCATGTGGTATTTTCTCTTTGATAATTGTGTTCCTATGATTTCTCCACAAGAGGGTGCAGTCATACTCATATTCTCATACACCAGTAGAAGAAGACAATCCCAGGCGTATCCGAGCCAGAGTTAGAGTTTAACAAGTGCTGGCTACTGGAAAACTCTGGCACCAATGCTGAAGTACAGGGCTTTTCATTTCAATATCATGCAATTTAGATTAAAACATACAGTGAATATTTGTAATCATTCATTTCTTTTTCTCATTATCTTCTCATTTGCTATAAATCAAACAGCTCACCTGCTCTCTGGTTACTATTCGATCAGTATCGTTCCTTCTCTTTAGATAACATCAACACATTCACACTAAATGTAATTAAACTAGTATCATTTAATTTAGCTTTTTCTCTGTATCAGTGTTTTCCTTATCAGATTTGAAAGATTTTATTAAATGTGGAAACTGCAATGCAATTTGAAGCAGAGAAAAGTAACAGATTGTCTATTCTAGTATGACATACAAAAAAATCCCTGTCTCCTCGTTCCATCAGCTGCAGGGATTTATGGGAGACACGCTCAGGTGCGTGCAGGTATTTGCTTGCGGTGACTATGGGCTACACACCGAAAGGAAACTCATATCTACAATTCAAATTATGCAGGCACATTGCTCATTTATGGTCAGTTGGTTGACAGCATTTGACCCGTGTGGGCGTATCTTGTTTGCCTAAAACACTAGTGATTTAGCCTGCGTCTGAATGTGAGTTTATCCACACTTTTCTCAGAATTGGTCTTTATGTAGAGCCGATTGAGGCTCGACGTGGCCTAGAACGCTTCTGAATCATTCATGACAGTTGCCTGTCTGAAGCTTTTGTGTGATTTAACTGCTGCTGAAACAAACCCCAGTGCTCTTTAGGCCAGCAGCACAGGCTGACGTCAGACTAGGAACCCGCTGGTTTACAGCGAGCTTGTTCAAACTGAGCCAAATTCAGTAGTCTGATGATGAAAATATATAATTATTATACATTATACACTTTAAACTAAAAAATTATAAATAAATAAAAATCCAGCACATCACACAAACTTGCAAAATCCAGAAACATTTTAATTAGCTTTTTTTTCTGATAATAAGGACAAAGGCCACACCTCCAATTAGGCAGTTTGTATTTAAATTATTTTCAGTACAGTTGAATAAAAAAAAAAAAAAAAATGAAAATCATGGAAAGGGGCTTTATTTATTTTGTGTAATTTATTTTTAAAAAAATCTAACTTCCTTATATTCTAGATGAAATATTTCAAGGTTTTTATTTATTTATTTTTTTACTCTGATGGTTACAACTTACAGCATAGGAAAATAAAAATTCAGTATCTCAAAAAATTTGAGTATTTCTATTTTGAGCTTGATTAGTTTGATTAATTTTGAGTATAAATACTGAGTACCTCTTGGGCTAGTTTAGAACATGCAACCACAATTATGGGAAAGGCTACTGACTTGACAGTTGTCCAGAAGACAATCATCGACACCCTCCACAAGGAGGGTCAGCCACAGAAGTTCATTGATGGAAGGGCTGCTGTTCTCAGAGTGCTGTATCAAAATATATTCATAGAAAGTTGACTGGAAGGAAAAAGTGTGGTAGGAAATAGTGCACAAGCAAAAGGGATGACCGCAGCCTTGGGAAGATTGTCAGGAAAAGCTGATTCAAGAACTTGGGAGAGCTTCAAAAGGAGTGGACTGAAGCCGGAGTCACCACACACTCAGACGTCTTTAGGAAAAGAGCTACAGCTGTCACATTCCTAGAACCAAGCCATTCCTAAACCAGAGAATAACGTCTGAAGCATTTCACCTGGGGTGAATATTTTGGAAATCAATGTCTGGAGTCTGGAGGAAGACTGGAGAGGCACATAATCCAAGCTGATTGAAGTCCATTGTGAAGTTTCTGAAGTAAGAGATGATTTGGATGCCGTGACGTCTGCGAGTGTTGGTCCACTGTGTTTTATCAATGCAGCCATCTACCAGGAGATTTTGGAGCACTTTATACTTTCATCTGCTGACAAGCTTTATGGAGATTCTAATGTTATTTTGCAGCTGGTCTTTAGCACCTGCCCAGAGTGCCAAAACCACTTCCAAATGGTTTGCTGACCATGATATTACAGGTCTTGATTGGCCAGCCAACTCACCTGACCTGAACCTTACAAAGAATCTATGGGGTATTGTGAAGAGGAAGAAAAGTGACTTCTGACAAACAATAGAGAGGAGCTGAAGACCGCTATCAAAGCAACCTGGGCTTCAGTAACACTTCAGCAGTGCCACAGACTGATCGCCAAAAGGAGACCCAACCAAGTATTGAGTGCATAATTAAACCTGCTTTGGAGATCTTAAACACTTCTGCTTTGTAAAATGATTTTTGATTGATCTTTGAGAAAATATATAAAAAAAATGTAGATACAACATTTTTCATTTTCCTAAGCTGTAAATCATAAACATCAGAATAATAATAATAATAATAAAAAAAAATCTTGAAATATTTCATTTTTATGTGCAATGAATCTTGAATATAAGAAAGATTTATATAATATAAATAAAGAACTTTTCCATGATATTAAATTTTTTTTAGAGGCACCTGTATGTTTGACCACTTCAGTGTAATGATTTTGATTTCTTAACATTTGATTGCTTGGCCTACAAATATAAATACAATATTTAGGATAGTATTCTTTTTATTAAAAACTTAGAGAAAGTTCAAGTGCAGCATGAAGAGGTCAATGTGGTTTTCTCATTCCACTGCCTTTCTTCGTCTCATGCTTTTCAATACAAATACTGTACATTCTGTATGAATATCCTCTTGGGATTAGCAATATTTTCAGTGTTATACTGTACTTTCAAGGTGATGGTTATTTTAAATAATTTTGTGTGTGTGACCTTTCTATCCATTTCCATCCAAGAATCCTGATAAAAATCAAATAATGGTGAACATTTATCAAAGGATCCTGAAAAAAGTATCACATTTTCCATCAAAATATAAAGCAGCAAAAACTCCTTTCAACATAAATAGCAATAAATGTTTCCTGAGCAGCAAATCAGATTTGAAATCATGATTTCTGAACGATGAGTAAATTAAATTTGAAAACAAAATCCACTGGAAAACACCTACTGTATTTTCAATTGTAATATGATTCTACAATTGTACTATTTGAATGCATTTTTTATCAAATAAATGCAGCCTTGGAAAGCTTAAGAGACTTTTTTCAAAAACACACACTTAAAAAAAAAATCATACTGACCCAAACCTTTGAATGATAGTAAATAGATTTATGTATCTAAATAAACATAAATTCATCATCCAGCTCTTTCAAATCAGATGCTCACTAAACAAGCAGACTATTCAGTTTAGGGCTTTCCCACAGACTTTGACCTTGTATTATGTGAACAATTTTACACCTACTTCCTTATAAAGAAATAACAGCTCCTATATCTGAAATATTAACAACATCCACAGAGTCTCTCAGCTGGAAGGTGCACACTAATAAGTTCCTCATGTCTTAAAATAGCAGCAGAAGCTCTTATCAGAGAAAAGCAGACTGTGAAAGGTCTAGATGCATCTGAGCAGCACGAGAAACCCTACGAGACGAGACATAGCGCTCACAAGCCCAGATAAGAGACCTTACTGAACCCAGACTCAGATGTTATAGAATAGCACACAAAGATGAGGAAAGCAAGTGAGATACGAGAACATCTCTGGCTGTAAACTAAACTTGAGCGTGAATTCATTATTGTTCCGAAAGATGTGCTTGTCTTACATTTCTGTTGTTACAATAAACGGAGACTGAAACTATCAAGTAAGTTTTACAGCTGATGCAAAAGCACCATCAAAGTGTCTCATATGCTACATTTCAAGTCTTCTTAAGTCATGCAATAGATACTAAATGTTGCAGAATGTGAGTTTAAAAGGCTACTTTTTGCATGCTGCATGAGTAAACGATCTGAAATACCAGCTGCTAAACACCAAGTCTTAGTTACTGACAAACACTATCGTAGACACTTCAATAACACCTTTTTTGTTCCCACCTTTCTGCTGGATGTAAAATGAATGTGGTCTTATTTGGCATCACGGCAGCTTCTGAGTTTTTTTAAGCACAACTGACACTTCACAAGAGGAAAATATCAGTATACATAGCAGTCTGTTTAACTATTAACCTGTCGTCTATGTTCAACGTTAATCTACATAAATTCATCACATACTCTGTATTTTGAAAAGTGAAAGAATAGAGATCTTGACACATCACGCTTTTGATTTAGACAGGTGGACTGCTTGGATATCACTTAATTATTGTGGCTGAAACTCTAGAGAGCATTCACAGATGGTTTCAGCATGGGTGCCATAAAATATGCATTGTTGCACAAAAGAGAAAATTCTGTCACTGATTCGCAGTTGCTAGTAGTATGGAAAAATACTGTAATCGGCCACATATTTTGTGTTTAGCAGAAGAAATAAACTAATACAGATCTACTTGAGCATGAGTAAACTATGACAGAAGTTTCATTTTTAGTGTAATTTATTCTGCATCTAACTGCAAAATCTATTTTCTATATGGACCTGTAGTTTCACTGTAGTGAGAGAAATTACCTATATGCAAAATAAAAAATGCTAATAAACACATAAAAATCAAATACTGCCGCTGATGTGAAGAATTATGAGTAATACCATATTTGTTAATAACACAACAACGACACACCATATGGAAAAATGAACAACTGACATAAACAGGACAAACTTGTTATCCGGACTGTTATTTATGAAACAGTGTGATTTCTCAGATAATTTCAAGTGCACAATGTGTTGCTTTACAGTAATTCAATGATTTACATCACCTCTGTGCATATGGAAGTTTTATCTGAAGCAGCATTTATGAAACATATTTTAGCATTCAACGCATATCATGGGACCACGGTTTGTGCTACAGGAACCCTCAGTTCAAAAGAAAATACTCAACCCACCAAATCAGTCTTAAAACCTTGTATGATTAATAGCTTGCATTTTGCATCAATAATTGACAGATGAGATTAAAAATGAGCAAGTATTAAAGTATATAACTGTACAGCTGTGCCTTTCAAACCACATATCTATATCTTGCTCTCAAAATGGAATAAAACATTGATAATACTAGATATTATCATCAAAAGTAATATTATATGTCCTGATGATCATATTGAGTGTATTGCCATATAAGGCTTGATTCTGGTAATTGACTACTTTAAAACTCAAGGCTGATTCATCAAATCATATAATGGAAGTATTAAGGTGCAAGAAAAAGCTGACTGATTCAATGCCTGACTTAATATACTGTAACATTCCAGTGCTTTAATGTGCAAAACCAGCTGACAGGATGTTGGAGTTGAACTCTAACTATACATTCCTGTTAATCTACATAAAATAAATAAATAAATAAAATAACAGAAAAAAAACAGAACACTTCACCGTAAAAAGCATAACATTTGTCATACCATTAATGATGACTAAAATATTGCAAGGTAAGAGCATTCAAAAAAGAAGAAAAAAGGAAAATAAAATAACAAAATGAAACAAATATAAAGAACGAAAACATGAAATTGAAATAAGAATAATGGGGGGTGTTGATGCAGTTTTCCTCTAGCTTCACAGTCTAAAGGTCAGTGAGTACAATGCTGAGTCTTGTGTTTCCAGTGTTCAACCATATTAACATGATCTGACCTTGCATCATCTGGTTAATATGAAACTGTGAGGCTTTGTCTGGTGGTCTTGAACTTTGCACATACAACAAATTTACATAATTCAATAACAGCAAAATAAAATAAAATAAAATAAAGTTGTATAACAGCTGTGCCACAATCTCTAGCTGGAGTGCCCCATGAGCTCTGCTAGAGAACACCCCATCCTGTACCCTTTACCACTCATCCTGGACTTCATTTCCCATAATCCTCTGCCTGAACACATCATCGATTGCAATCACCTGTCTTTCATCAGTTCTCATCATCAGTTCACAGCTGTCTCACATTAGAAGGACTTTAAAAGTAACATACACACTGACTTTGCTGGTTATTGAATGTTTATCCTTCTGTGTTTCCTGATTATCATGTTTTGATCCTAGACTATTTCCTTGTTTTTGATTGTTTGCTCCCTGCCCTGACCACTGCAACTTTATCTGGATTACTCTTTTGCCTCATCTCTGCTGTTACTGTTTGCTGCTGCTTCTGGACCCTGCCTGTTTTGACCATGCTCTCTTTTAATAAAGCCTGCAAATGGATCCCCACTCCGTCATCACGCCTCCTATGTAACAAACTGAAGGCATTGATAATTAACTTCTATATATAGAGTTTGTGATTGCACATCTGTTGAATTCTACATTTAATGCACCAAGTTTCACTGCACCTTTACTATACGCATGATTCATCAAACATAAATTGCTCCCATTATAATCCACGAAGCTGTCTGCACTGAAATCACCAAAATGCAACACCACTGCTATAAGACCTTCTCTACACCACACTTTCTATGACTCCCTTCTTTCACAGTGACATCTCCTTTACACAGGCAACACAGACTTTGTAATTCAATTGATTTTCCTCTCATTGTTTTAAATGAGACACAAAATTCAATTCGTACCACTTAATTACATTATGGGCTCTCCTGTAAAGAAACATTTATTAGTTTCCCTTTAGCAGTCCTGTTTTGTTCAAAGCAACCAACAGTACAGCATGCCGGAGACCCCAGATATAACTGCATTGCTCAAGGACTCGTATTCTGCCTAAAACTGAACCTACAATACAGTATGTAGCTGTGGTACAGAGCTTGCATATAAAACCTGATACGAAATTATGCAAATCATCAGAGGCAAACAAACATATATATTTTATATCCCAGTCAAATCTGTTTTTGTGGCTTATGAAACTATCAGTGCAAATTACTGTTAAAGCATCAAGAGAGGCAGAGACTCTGCTACTGTAACTCCACTGTCTCTCTTTCCCAACTGATGCTATTTGTTGCTTTTTTTTTTTTTTAGATATCAATATCACTGCACACTATATATGATTGTTAAAGATTATAGCTAGTACTCTATCCTACCGGAAAGCTTCTCATGGGCCCCCAGATGAATCTCACTGACATTGCTTTCTCATTTGGGCAGGCACTGCATGTAATTAGGTCTATTATCTCATTTTGTATTAAGTAGCCATGTAATAAGAGGGATAATCTACTGTGAGCTGCTTATTATCATTTATTAACCACAACAAAGCGACCTAGAACCGCCACTGGCCAAAACTTTATTGCACTCAACATGTTAATCTTTCAGTTCAACAGTCAGTGTCCTCTCTGAAGAAATTGAACGAGATATTTCATTCCTAAATCACAAAATAAAACTACTAAATAACATAGCATGCAACAAACAGATAATTTAAAATGAACACTTAAAAATAAAAATAAAAAACATATATTTTTTTTCAATGATCAAAACAAATGAACTAAACAAATGGATAAATAAATAAATAATAGAAAGTGTAAATAATTTGTTTTTGAAGGTCTGTGGTGAACACAAGCTTGAGATACTTTCTCTCTCTCTCTCTCACACACACACACACACACACACACGCACACATACATATATATGTATGTATGTACAGTGCCGTGAAAAGGTTTTAGCCCACTTCCTTTTTTTTTTTTTACTTTTCTTTTGCATATTTGTCACACTTCAAAGACTCAGATCATGAAAAAATCCCTGCAATACAGTTTTTAAATTATGATTTAATTTATTAAAGGAAAGAAACTGTCCAAACCTACCTAACCTTACGTGAAAAATGAATTGCCCCCTCCTGTTAAATCATGAAAGAACTGTGATTGACCACACAAATTTAAAAAGCTGAGTTAAATTTCAATTGTCACACCCAGGCTTGATTACTGAAAGACCTGTTGAATCAAGAAAGCACTTAAATAGAACCCGGCCGACAAAGTGGAGCTTAAAGAGCAACACATCATGCTGCGATCAAAAGAAATACAAGAACAGATGAGAAACAAAATAGTTGATGTATCAGTCTGGAAAGAGTTATAAAGACTTTGGGACTCCAGCGAACCACAGTCAGAGCCATTATCCACAAATGGAGAAAACTTGGAACAGTGGTAAACCTTCCCTGGAGTGGCCGGCCTACCAAAATTACTCCAAGAGTGCAACGGCGACTCATCCAGGAAATCATAAAAGAACCCAGAACAACATATAAAGAACTGCCGGCCTCACTCGCCTCAATTAGAGTCAGTGCTCATGATTCAACAATAAGAAAGAGACTGGGCAAAAACGGCATCCATGGGAGAGTTCCAAGGCAAAACCCATTGCTAACCAAAAAGAACACAAAGGCTCGTCTCACATTTGCCAAAAAATATCTTGATTATCCCCAAGACTTTTGGGTTTTTGGGGATAAAGACTTTTTGTTTTTATCCCGACGGACAAATATTCTATGGACTGACCACATCAAGCACCATGTGCTATTCAAACGGGCATGGAAACAGTACAGGTGACAAAGAAGCTTCAGTAGAACATCAGTGAACTGCAGTCAGATGAATATACTGTACACTATACTGGGCTCATAGCATCTGCCCTACAAATGCACGCACAAATGCACGCACAAATACAGCTGCGCACAGTGTAGCCTGTATCATTTCATATTAAAGCGCGACTGAATCTATGAGCATGCATGTCATATCTTAAAGTAACAGAAGCCAAATGGCCTATAACCCAGCTGCTGTGATGTTTGTTCATTAAAGATCAAAATAAAAAGAGGCAATCAATAACTTTTGTAGCTTTAAGGATTCATCTATATTTCATTTAGATTTTTGTGTTTACAACTTTATTAAGTTTATATATTTTTCCTACTTGCTGAAGGGCACAGGTAAGTATGGAATGTATTATAATGGATTTATGTGAAGACTGTTTTAAGTTCAATTAAATTAGAAGTTGGTAGAAGAGCTTATTACTGTAACTATCCAAAAGCTAATTGAAAATTTGTATTGGGTTTTTGTCGAAAGTATCAGGTAATGCAAACTTTTGAGGTGGCCTACAAAACTATGTCATTTCTATGCCATACTAGATCTAAGCCAATTCCTAAAGAATAAAATACTAAAGGGAAACTAGTATCTTCCAAACATTTAATATCAGTCAAACTGTCCTAAAATAGGAGGACTTGTTGCTAGAAATCACCATTGTGACATAAGCCTATTAAACCACATGTCTGAAGCACCAACCTGCTCTCACTGCCTTGCTCCTTCTTCTCTCGCACCTTCAGCCACTTGCGAAGTAGGAATCGTTTGCGCCGAGGTGAGGCGCTCGGGGTGGAGCTGTTTGACCAGGCTGCGTCCTCGTCGCTGGATGGCGTGATCTCGATGGAGGGCAGCTGGAGGTACTCTTTGGAAGCCGAGCGTGATCCAGGGTGCCGCAGCAGCCCGTTCTCAATCCGCTCCCGCTCGCTGGGAAGTTTCTTCATTCGTCTCATCTTAAAGCGTCGGCGCCGCAGGGTGGGGGTGGACGAGCTGGACCAGACGAGGCTGTCGGTACCACCTCCGCTCCCACCACCGTCCTCCTCTCTGTGACTGGGCTCATCCCGGGGGACGTGCACCTGGAGCGACGGCGGCCGAAGGGTGTCCGTCATGCTCCGAGCTCACCAACCCTTGCCTCTGTAATCCGCGGTAAGATGTTAAACGGAGACACTACAGTTACTTCCCCACTGCCAGGGAAGGTGAGAGGCCAACCGAGGAACTGTCTGTGGTTAAAGATTTAAGAGGAAACTGAGGTGTTAAGTTGATCTTGGGTATTCCAATAGTGGCCTAATGTCAGGGCACTTCGATCAAAAGTCGATCTACTCTTCTTTGAAGAGTCCTTTCTTGATGATCGATTGAGTGCTTTCTTCTTGTTTTAGCTTTACAATTACCCAACAAAGAGCACTTGATGGTGTTTGGGTGGACGGTCTTGTGGAGGTGAGTGAAAATGAGGAGAGCGTGTGTGGCCTAAAACTGTATTAGATGACAAAGGAAGGCTCTTTTCTCCTCCCAGCTGATGAAACATGCATAAGGGGCGGCTATCGGTGTAACAGTACTCCAGGACTCCCCGTGGGTCTGAGACAGTCTCACGCACACAAACACAAGCATAAACACCCAGACTATGGAAATGGCCTGTGTGTGTATGTGAGTCTCTGTTGTTGTCGTTAAAGATGCCAGGAACTCTCTCCTGAGTACTGTCTGTTTATCCAACAACAAGGAATTGTGGGTCTGTCATGTTCCTGAGGTTGCTGTTCCCACAATGCTCTGCATCTCAGTCTTCTGGCACGTACAGCTGCTCTCAGCCTACAGATCAGAGTAAGGTGATAGGATGCCTGGTAACTAGGACACCGGTGACTGAAGTTGTAAAGTTGTTCAACACAAAGGTATTTTTAAAAATGCATGCAAAGCCACAAACAGTAACAAGGACACATTTGTATGCAAGACACAGCAAGATGCACTACCGAACACACAGATGTATCAGCAACAACAACAAAAACAACAACAACAATTAGTACAGTGATTGTGAGAGAGTGCACACACATTCATAAAGTACTCATCTGAATGCACACTGAAACTACACACTGAACTGGGATCTCTGAACGAACAACTGAATTAACTGAAAAACGACCCCCCCCCCCCCCCAAAAAAAAATAAATAAATAAAAAAATAATAAAAATAATAATGTTAAATCCAGATCTGATTTATTAGTTCTATCAGTTTCAATATTGTCTTAATAATGTTTCGTTTTGTTTTGGCAGAGTATGGTTGACCTTCTTTCTCACACAGACAAATTCAGCAAAGTATTCATGCTACTTTTTTATACAGTGAAAATAAATGACAATAGGGATTTATAATAAAATGTATCATAAAAAGCACGATAATAAAGTAATAATAATGGAAGCCCATATGACTACTGTATATCCTTGTGAAAAATAAGTGTTTAATTTTATTAAATGTGCACTTGTAGTGTACACTTAAGTTATACTTGTACGTTTTTTTTATTTATATTTCAAATAAAAGTATATTTTTACAAGACTGTTATTGCAACAAATGTAATATTAATGAGACAAAAAGGATATTAAATGCACTGAAATCGAGAAACTTTTAAAAAGTGCACTTGTAGTAATGTCAAATAAAAGTTTTACTTTAAAGTAGGGCTGGACAATTATGGCTAAATTTACCTCGATTACGATTAATGAACGATTATTTTGTTTCTGTTTTGTTTTTTACCTTCATAGTTCACTGGCAAGGTTTGTACTGTAAGCAGGGCCGTAGCTGGGGTTAGCAGGGCCCCGGTACAGGTTGTAACAGTGGGCCCTGTTTGAAAGTGTTTAATTTGTATGTTTGTTCTGTTTATTTGTTTGTGCTATATATATATATATATATATATATAGTGTTTAAATTTTTTCAAGTTTCAAGTGTCCAGGTACAGAAACCGAATAATTAAAGGTAAAATAGCACTGTAACTTAAACATACAGTCAAACCAAAATTTATGCAGACACCTTCAACATTTCTCACATTATCAGTTTATTTGCTATAGTTTAGAAAATGGTAATAAAATATGACAAGAACTCAGAGTTAAACTGTCAGAACAAATTCATCTTGATAATTTCAGATAATTTTGATTGTAATCCATTACATATCTTTCTATCAAACAAAACTTCATACAACAGTCAATGCTTTGTTGGCAAATTCCCAAGCAATGATTAAATGTGTTCAGTCTGTGGTGTGAAAAGGTTGCCTTAGCAATTCCGCAAAGGAGAGCTCAGTTCAGTGTTACTGTCCGTGAGACGCGGCTCTCTCTCCGGGTGCGCACCGAGCACAGTGCGAGTAACCAGCTGCTCAGTTCAGCTTTTCCGCGTCATGTGTTTGAATGCTTAACTCTTTTGAATGGTTAAATTTGCAAGTGGCCCGGCTTAATAACACGTGTACATGACGACACACAGCAGCATTCTGTCAACTGTCCTGAGCGTCTTTTTAGACTGGCCTCAGCCAGACGGTTGAGATTGACTAGTAAAAGCACGATCTGACATCATAGCTCACTATTAGAAGTTATTTTATCTATGTTCTTTACATTTCTTATAGATTATTGCTTGGTGTTAGAGATAAATAAAGATCGGATAAAGATAAATTAGCACACTAATTTAAATAATAATAAATACTATTATTACTATTACTATTGCGTGTGTGAATTAGTCATACCGTCTCTATATTATTGTGAAGCTGTGGGTTGTAAATAGCCTTCAATACTAGAAAAATATGCTATAATAAGTTTTGAGATTCTAAGCTACTTTAGTAATAAATCACAGGACAGTGCTGATGAATAGTTTTGCGTTCCTCTGTGCGCGCGATCTTCACAGTTGTTTATTTGAGTGCCCATGCCACAATGCAGCTGCGCGAACATGGGAGCTCGATATAATAATACACATCCGATCATCTAATCGCTTGAATGTCCAAACCATAAAACAAATACAACTGACAAAGTTTAGTGAAGACGCAAGGCTCACCGCTCGTGCGCCATCACTATGTGATGAACTGGTGTTCAGCTCCGTGTTTTGCTTTTATGCCACTGACTGGACGGGGCAGAGTCATGTCGCTACACACGCGCTAGTATGTTTTTTAGGGGGAAGTGTTAACAGGATTAAAAAACCGTAATAAACGACATGGGAAAATTAAGTCGGTTAGAGGCTCTGAATTTAGGTTTCGATTACTTTTCGATTAATCATCCAGCCCTACTTTAAAGTTATGTTTTAATTATTTATAATGCTTTAAAGAAGTATACTTTTTTTTGATGTGTTGACAAGCATACTAAAGCACATGTGAAGTATTTGATTATAATTTTAAATGGTGTAGTGTGTCATTTCAAATGTGTAAAACGTATTTAAATACATAAAAATTTCAATAGAAATGGCAGTAAAGTATATTTTAGTTTACTTTTAGTTTACCAGAAGATTCAGCATAACATTTTAATTACAATTCAAGGACTAATGAGTAAATATGAAATTACAAATAAAGGAACACTACACTTTTACTATTTTCTAATCCATACAGCCGATCTCAGGGTCTGGCGGTAGCACTTTTAGCTTAGCTTAGCATAGATCATTGTATCTGATTAGACCGTTAGCATCTTCCTCAAAAATAGTTTATTTTTCCTATTTAAAACTTGACTCTTCTGTAGTTACATCGTGTGTAGAACCCTATGATTTCCGCGATGCAGAAAACGTGGACATAATCGCGGAATCCAGTCATAAAAACGGAATTTACAGTTTAACGTGGAATATCACGGAATTTGTCAAATTTTTAATGAATTAATCAAAAGTAGGTCATTAAACTTACATCAAATCATGATATGGACTAATATCTGTAAATATTAAGCAGGAAAAGTCTGTGATAATGAATAGTGCAGAATAATCATACAAAATTTCTTCCATGTTTTATTTTTAATAGTAAATCCCATTTGTTTACCAAAAAATAAAGATTGCTTAATTTTCAATAACTAAAAGATAAATTAAATTAATGTTTTATGTATTCATTTGATAACCAGAAATATGTAAATACACAACAGAATTTCCGAGGGGAAAAAAAAAAATTCATAAGGCTATTTTTTAACAGAAAATAATGGAATCCAGAAAATTGTATCCAAAAAAAAAAAAAAACGGAATTTGGAAAAAAATTTAACGGAATTTGGGAAAAAAATAAAACGGATTTCATAGGGCCCTACGTGTTCTAAGACAGACGGAAAATAAAAAGTTGTGATTTTCTGTGCTGATATGGCTAAGAACTATACTCTCATGAAAGCATTCTATTAGGTTCAAAATTATGTATATATATTTTTTAAGTTTATTATTCTCATATAATAACATGGTTTATTTAATGGTAAATCTTACTGACGTCATATGTTTGCTTTGAGTGAAATATTCTTGTCTACTTCAGTTCCCAATCACATTCACATTCCCTAGTTCATATATGGTTTGACGTCAGTGGTCAGTGGTGCTGAACACAGTTGGTTCTTGCTCATCTCGTAACCAAACTTGAGAAAAAAAATATTTTACAGATTTTTTTCTTCTTTAGTCAAATATTTAAAATCCCCCCAAAAAAGTATATATATATATATATATATATATATATATATATATATATATATATATATATATATATATATATATATATATAATGTCATACATTTTGCTTCTAACCATCTCCTTTTGTGTTGCATAGATGCCATATGCCATATGGATTGAATTGACTTGAGGGTGAATAAATGATGACAGAGTATTCATTGTACTTTGGAAAAGTACTGTGAATAACCTCAAACTGAAAAAAGCACCTAGATTTAAAGCATACCAATGTGGTTTGACTATATATCATTATAGTATGTTTATTCATCACAAACTGTAAAATGATTTGACACTACAGGGTCAGTGTTTAGCTGAAGAGCAATAAAAGCCTGACAAGAGTAAACAGCCGAATGAGAGTCATATAAAGAGGCCGCGGGCCAAACACCCTGACCGCTGACCCAGTACTGAGAAACTCAAATACAACCCAGTTGACATCCAATATTTAAACAATCACTTCCACTAAACTGCACACAACACCAAAGGCCATACTCCAAATGAAAACAACCCACATCATTTTCCCATTATTCCATCTGATTTTTTTTCAACGAAGCAACTAGATCAGTACACAAAATGTAAATAAGTATAATGCTGAACAATGCTGTTCCACATTTCTCCGCTGCAGAACAGCAGGAAGCCACTGTCAGGTTGCGAGGGAACCGTTATGTTGACAGATAGTGACAGGATTGGGTTACTTTGAAAGGAGAGGCTGTGTCTTTGTGTCAAGACAGACACTCAAGGCTATTGTCACTACAAAACCTTGCTTCTCTTCCTCGCTCTCATTAACACAATGACACATACTATAATTTTCATTATAACAATATGTGCAAACTAGAGTTGAGGAGCTGCTACCTCTGCTCATATTTGATCGCTCAATTCAAATCATGTAAATCTGGCAGTAGTTTCCAATGGAGCTGTATATCAGTTGTGAATAATGAAAGCAGGTCATATAATCCACAGATGTTCTGTATGTGTTTTATAGCTTTATTTCAGTGACTTTTAGTTTTTCAGTAACCACACATAAATGTTGTTTTCTCAAAAACACAAACATGTACATTCATGCTGCTTACATTTTACTGTAGCTCAGTTTGTGCTAATTAAAGTGTAATGGGACTTTAGTCATTCATATGTTTTTAAGATACTGGGGAAAAAAAAACACAAATGTCAGGGCATGTCAAAACCTCTTCAGACCACAGAGGGTTAAACTTATCAAAAGACATTTGTAATGCTACAAATGATTTCAAATAGATGCCTCTGAGCTGTCTATTTATCAAGAATCCTGAAACGTGTATGGGTTACATATTTGGTGTAACAAAATTGACATACATAAAATGTGTTATAATATGCATTAAATGCATAGTTTGGATGTTTAAAAGTTAACATATGAAAGATTTCCTTAACCCCCTTTTATTAAACATCATATCCTATCACTTACAGTAAGCCCAGTGAAACTGATTTTGCATTACAAGCTGACAACCTATAAATCCAAACAAATCATTTACAGAGAAACGAGAGACAATCTTCCTGCTGGGATCGGAGATATATCAAGAGTGCTGTTAATTAGAATATGAAGACAACAGCTCACATTACAGACATCCTTCATCAGAACGTAATAACTTCAACAGCTTTACATAACCAAGGTCACATGGACGCTAATCCTACATGATTACAAGCATTCAGAACTATTTGCTTTATGATCAGAAATCTCACATTACTAACGTTTGCAAATGTTTTCATGTCGTGTTAATGGCAGTTTCTGACCATACTTTCTGTGCAATAACGATTTTAATAAGAGATTTACCTTCTTATCTTCTTCACTTTGACTTTATCTGTCTCTCTCGAAACTCTAGTAATTATTAGAGTGTAATCGCAGATTCAGATCAAACCTTGTGCCTGAAATATTTCGGCTCCATGAAAGCATTTCTTCGACATCATGAGCGATTTAGTTTTGTTTCGTAACCAGCACGTGTGTTTGTCTGCGGAGACTCACAGCAGGAGTTTGAGGAAGGCTCCCCTCTGATTGCTGGAGGGGCCGTGTGATGAAAGGCTGGAGAGAAAGCACATTCTGCTTGATCTGATGTAACGCCCACAGAGATGTGCCTAATCTCACTTAGATCCCAACACTTCCACACCAGCGGCCCAGGATTCCCCTTCCCTCCACTGACTGAGGGAAACTGCTGTATGATACTGAGGGCTACTCATCTTCACTAATTTGGCATGCTATAATTAGGAGGTGTTTGATGTTAGATGAGACTGACACAAGGGACATGTGCCAGAACCTGAACTAGGCAGAGAAAGCATAAAACAAGATGTGAACAGAAAACTCACATGAGGATAAGCTGTAAGAAGACGAGATGCTGAAGAAACTGATAATATATATATATATATATATATATATATATATATATATATATATATATATATATATATATATATATATATATATATTAAGCATTCTCAAATTATCCTCAAAACACATAAGCACATTCTCCCCAAATTCTCAATATTGTAATGTTGAAAACAAAACAAAACGTAACGTGTTGCGAAATATTATACTGTCCTAATTTCAATGCAAATAATGTAATATAATTTGTAAATTGAAATTGACAACAAATGTAAAGCAAAGCATATACAATATATTATAATGCTATTATTTGTAAATATAATATTATTATTTAAGAATCATAACATCAAAAATAGTAACTTGAAATTATGTAATAAATATAATTAGTAAATTATAGTATTTGTACTGTAATGTAGAAAAAAATATAAATATAACGTATGAAATATAACGCAATATAATATGTAAAATACAGTACTTGCACTAATGTGATGTAAAAAGTTTTAACTGTAATTGTATTGTAATGCAACAAAATACAATCTATAATACATATATTTGTAGATTATATTTATGTATCGTAGTATTTGTTCTTTATTCTAAGTTACTAATAACTTTATAGGTGCTGTATGTAGGATTGACACCTAGTGGTTGAACTAGGTATTGTAGTCCAAATTCAAAATATTGGAGAGGGTTTTTTCACCAGACTCCCGGCTCCTCCTCCTCAGACTTGACACACAAGTTGGCGACACCAACAGGAGTTGCGCCGATTGCAAAATTGTTTAATATGACTAATGACACTAAATCAATATAATAAATCAACAGTAATACCTGTAGCATGCAAAAATATGGAAAAAAATAAATAAATACATTTTATGTTTTAAAACATAAAAATGAAAAATAAAAATAGTTATAAAAGAAACAAGAAGATCCACACTTTTGCTGGTGTGCCCTTGTATGATTTACAGTGCTTGTTTCTCCAAAGTCCCACATATCTTTTCAATAATGTATACAGGAAATAGTTTTCCAGACACAAATCTCCATTCCTCCATTCCCCTCCAAGCTAGTTTTCATTTCTGTTTTTCTGTAAAGTTATGTCATCTGCCGTGTGTAGAAATTTCAACAAGGTGGCCTGGTAAACCTCCCAGCAGGACACAGACGCTGAGACGAGAACACAAGCCAGCGTTTGATTTGCTGCTTTATTCAGGTCAGCATTGTGTGCGAGCGGACGGGTGGATGAAACGATCCATTTACTGTCCCAGACACAACACACACCACCCCTCCATCCAGCACACTACATAATGCATCATTTCAAGATCACAAATAACACGTCAGCATCTTGTGCAGTTTATCATGACAGCAAACTATTGTAGCCAGACACTTATTTATATTTATGTCTCTATAAAAATCCAGTGCATAAACACCTGTGTGTTCTGTGCAGTTTCTACTGTCACGTGTTCACTGTCACTTATAAACAGGTGACACTCTTAATGTACAGCATGCCTATTTCCAACATATATATTTATTTAAGGAGCGTGACCTTTGACCATTGGCAGGACAGTTAAGAGGTGCAGTCAACTAGACAGATTCCTTCCTCTTACTCAAGACAATAACCCTAAAACAATACAGTGCACCTGTGTCTTCAAATTCAGGAGATGATATTGTGTGTTTGAGATCAATTTGGATGTAAATCCATTTGGGTGTGAATATATAATTATATAATCTTCATTCAGTGATGCAGACAGTAATGAACATGCACTGTATTGTTATTATGGGCACTTCAAAATACTGTAAATGATTCCAGGTAACTAATTATTGTTAATAAATAATGCCAGATCACTCTAGAAAATTTTAATCTCAATGAGTTTTTTAACATGGTTTAATAAATAAATTAAATTAAATGAATAAAAACAAAAAAACAAAAAAAACTATATAGTCACATGAAAAGAGTCAATGCCTCCGTCACACTTTGATTGGATATGATTGATTCAGACAATAAATCCTGCCTCTTGTTTTTGAGCGCACTCCATGTTCATGAATCAGTGCGAATGCAAATGATGGAGTTAATGGGAAGACTAATTAAAAGTAAGTAAATAACTCAACCACTTAGATATCACAGATTTATTATGTCAAAATAAAACTTTAAATTGAGTGAAAACATGACCTGAGGTTTGTGTGTGTGTGTGTGTGTGTGTGTGTGTGTTTGTGAACTTAAAGGCTCTTTAAAGTCTTTGAGCAGCCATGAAGATCCAAAAATAATTTGACTATTAAAAAGAACAGCTGAACATCAGTTCTCAAGTAGAATATAATAGGGAAAATACAGTATTACATGGTGCTCAAGAAACTGAAGAAATCTGGTAACAAAGAAATGCTGCACAACTTTCTGAGACCTGCTTGTCAATGAACCGAAAGGAAGTCAAACAGTTTCACATTTATCACATTTATAACAAACAGTTATCACATTTCAATCCGGACAAAAACATGCACAGAAAATATTTCTAGATCATTTTAAAAAATGCTATGATTTTGTATTATTGTTCAGGTTGCACTATTCTTACTGTGAATTTACCCAAGAAAGTACTCAGTAATATAAGGTTAAGATTAGACTTAAACTCTGCATGAAATCATGACTTTATTTACTTGACTAGTGCACATTGCTAGTCTTGATGTAATCCTTGACTGTTAATCCGAAGATTTATTTATTTATTGATTTTTTGTCTCTGTAATCTTTATCGAAATCTGAACATTTACTTTCGCTCTGGAATGGCATTCCTTTTCTGATGACGTCAGTTTGACAGCTTGGGCAGAATACACCCCTCCAACCTTAGATTGCTATGATGGAGAGACAGTAAGGAGGAGCACAAACATAAAACCATGCCCTCTATTCAATATTCCGTTACACTGAAGAAAAAGTCGGCAGAAACTTCTGGTTCACGCGGACTTTAAGGGAAGATTTATGTTTAGTGCCTAGTTATTAATCAGTTATTATAATTACTTTAATAAAAACAAAGCATGTATATGTATATGCAGAACAGGACTGCATATACAGGATGTGTAAAATACATTTATACATTTTAATACAATTATACAATCATTATGTATAATTTTGTATATTTGAACTCCAGTGTGTTGAAAAACATTTTTTTTGTGTGTTTACTTTTTTATTTATAGTTGACTGTTCATGTTTTCTTTTTGCAATTTGTTGAGTTTATCTTTTCAACCTGTTTTCAGTAATTTTTTAGGGCTGGACAAGTTAACGCATTATTATCACATTAATGCATTAATTAATGGTGCAATAGATGACTGTGTTCAGAATGTGTTTTGTTATGCTTGTTGAAAGTCTCTTCACATCCTGATAGCAATCATGAAGTTAAGCGGTCTAAATGTATTTATATGTATTTAAATATTCTGTGGAAGGCATAAGACCAAGAAATGTTTGTCCAATAAACAAAATCATCCACTTGTCTACCTTAGTATAGTCTACCATATGTATATGCATACCTCTGCACACCCTGCTTGCGCAGACAGGATACGTCATCAGCGCATTCACACTGGGACGAGTGTCATCATGTGTCTAAACCAATAAGATAATTTGGGGTGAGCCTAAGATTGCAGCAGCGTTGAAAGACTGGTTCACATGAACGCTCCCGATAAATTTATTTAGGCTAAGCATCAACATTCACAAAACACTGTTCACTGTTATTTTTAACAGAAAAGTGCTTGTAATCACGACTTCATAACTGGGAATTATGAAGTTTCCGATAGCACTTGAAAGCACCTAATTTGTTTAAAGTGTGTGCAAACCAAATGTTATTGCACTTTTGTTCATATAGCAGTACTTTTAAATGAAAGAAGTGTACAATACAGTTTTGACTGATGAAATTTTCCCAACGGTTAATCGACATGTAACAACACTGGTAATAACGGTATCAGCGTGGGGTTGTTTCCTCTTTTCCACACTTTCCTTTGCTTTTAAAAAGCAGCATGCACACTCTCACTTTAAAATAGCTGCAATTCGCCGTAAAGCAATTGATCGTTTTTAGTTAATTTAAATGTTCCCTCGTTTTCTTCACACAGAGCAGTGAACACACACACACACACACAGGGCAGCCATTTCAGTTCAATGCCTTGCTCAAGGGCACCTCAGTCGTGGTATTGCCGGCCCAAGATTCGGACCCACAACTCTAGGGTTAGGAATCAAACTCTACCATCAAACCACTAGGCCACGACTCCCCCACCACTTGGATGGGTTAAATGCAGAGCACCAATTCCGAGTATGGGTGACCATACTTGGCAAATGTCACGACTTTCACTTTTTCACTTTCAAAATCATACGATTAAACGCAATCCCAAAAAAAATATGAGCAATTATGAGCAATGTGCTATCAACCACACAAAACAACACCATGAAGAGCAAAGGATATGCATTAACTGTGTACTGATGCTTTACCTACATATTTTACTCTTGCTGCTACAGAATAGTAAAAATGTCAAGCATGACTGCTTCATAAGTGCATAAGAAGTAGTTTTATAACTATTCTTCATAAACATAAACTAAATAGCAAGTTATTCAAAATAAAAACTCAAAAGGTGATTGTGCCTCTTCCTGACACTGAAATACTGTAGGTGTCCTGAGAAATGCTGTCAGTGGTTTTCAGCTTTTGTTGATATGTCTGTGGGATTTTGAAGAGAATGGTCTGTGTAATTCACTGGCTGAATGTGGCGGAAGTAACGGCACTGTGGACTCGTTCATGTGCACTCATCCTGTAAATACAGCAGGCTGTGGAGTTTGGATTGACATTGACACACATGATCCATCCACAGACACTTCCTGTGGAGTAAAGATGGCCACATGCTTCCAAGAGTGTATTATCACACAGATTTACTTCAAAACCGTCCTACATTTCTTCAACATCTCATAATCTCAAACAACATGCTGATCGTGTAGCATATAGCTGCATAACATACACAAGTCCACCAAGTGAAATCTTTATATTATAACAGACACCTGTTCACACACACACACACACATACTCACACAAACCCTCAGGCTATTGTTGCTTTTCTTATAGTAGCTCTTCCCAGATGTCAACTGGCACATGGTTATCTCTCTGTCTCAATTCTGAGTAGCCTACAGAGCAAAGATGTGTGTGTGTGTGTGTGTGTGAGAGAGAGAGAGAGAGAGAGAGCGAAGAAGCCAGACATGGCTTGGATGGCATCCTTAGCAGAAAGTGAAAATGAGGGCCCACAGATATTTCCACACAGAAATATCTGGCCCATATCCCACCATCTAAAGCCTCCCTAACAACATCAACAATCAGACTGTGATGAACAAAACTAATTAGAATGTGCTCTTCTAGTGTACTTCAAATCACTAAAGTATAGCATTATTGCAGATAATATAATATTGATGAATTAAAAGTCACTTAAGTGTACTAAAAACACATCATATGTTCCTAAGCTCATTTAATTATAAATAGCAGGCACGTGTCCGAAAATATTACGTGCAGTGCATTATTTCCATATATTCTTTTTTAAAGTGTGCTAAAGTCTACTTATGTTTCATAAGGGTATGCATCAACTGCTCAAATTTTATTTGCTAAAGATGTAAATAAATACTGACCACTACATTAAAATTTGCTTGTTTTGACAAAAATACTATATGAAAACTAACTATATATACTAATAAATAATTAACTCTAGATGGACCTGAAATACTTAAGCTAAATGTATTAATTTTCAGCTTTTTAACAGGCCAAAAAAAAAAAAAAAAAAAACAGTTGCACTTGCAATATGCACCGGTCATGATTAAGAAACAGTTGACTGATGAACGCTTTAAACGACCAATCACAGAATCAAGCATTCCTGAGAACCAGTCAAATGCACAAATAAATGCTGCAACATTTCCTGCTCCTTGGCACTTAGCACAAGTATACAGTATGTGAATCTGAAATCTGCAGCCAGACTGTGACCCCTTCTCGCTTTATTATCACTGTTACCATCTGTTGGATACACTCTAATGTGACCCACAGCAGCAGTTTCCACATATCCACAACCGTGACATGTTACATCTTTTAGTTTTGCTTTTTAAATCCCACGTACTCCAGTGCATTCCTCCAAAGCAATCTGACATTCCACATCCTCCAACATCGTGAAGATAATAAACTGTAACTAACTCACCCTTAGCTGCCGTGAAGTCCAGCGCGCGCACGATCCAGACGATGTGATTGACAGCTCGCGTACAAGAAGTCGCAACATATTAAAACTCCCTAAAAGTATGTTTCTTCATATCAAACCGACCCAGAGAGCTGAGACTGTTAAAAACTGAAAACTATCTGCGCCAGGGTTACGCGGGTTTAATGCTGGGAGCGAAGTCCGCAACTTTAGACGCAACGCATCGCGCATTCATTGCATTATTCAGTGAGGCCGTCCTCACGCGGACGAGCAATCACTGCTGCTCGGAGGAGGAGCTGAGGAGAGCCGTTAGCAGACCACCGTACACTGACCTATCGGTACCGAGCCCGTGCTGAGCACAACACCGCTGACTCTGCCCTCCGTCACAGGACTGCCCTCCGTCAGACTGGTGCTTTATGAGTTTATGAGTTATGAGAGCTGAACATAAACTACACAAGCTTTATAGCATGTTTCAAAAGTCAAAGATGGTAGGCCTACATGATATTTGGGGGCATAAGTTACAGAACCACTCTGCAAGCCGTTTATTTGGCTTTGTTTTATTATAGTGTGACAATGCGGTCTTGCTTAAAACAATGATAGAAAGCTTATTTCTATAAAAGTTTACTTTACTTTTATTATCACTCCTCTCATCACTTACTGAGAGAAACCGACCAGAACAAAATGTTTCAAATGAAATCATATAACTGCCACACAGTTATGATGCATGAGTACATGTACATAATTATGTGTGTGTGTGTGTGTGTGTGTGTGTGTGTGTGTATATATATATATATATATATATATATATATATATATATATATATAATTTTGCATTTGATTAATCACGATTAATTGTTTGACAACACTACTGTAAATACACATGTATTTTGAAAATATGTACGTTTATATATATAAATATATACATATATTTAACATACCAAAAATAACATATTTTTTCTTAAGTATTTATAAGCATGTGAGTGTATTTATATATACATAATACATATCAACTGTACACCCAAATATGTAAACTTTTATTTTGGATGCAATTAATCACGATTAACCATATGACAGCACTAATATGCTGTATATATATATATATATATATATATATATATATATATATATATATATATATATATATATATATATATATACCTGTGTGTGTGTGTGTGTGTGAAAGGAGCCTTAATGTGGAAATTACATTTTCATCTTATTGTTAAATATAACCTTGAATATAAATTATATCATTGACCATGCAGTTCCTCTAGAGCTGTAGGTCAAAGAACAAAATGTGAGCAATAGTTGATAATAGTTGTCTAAGCAATGACAGGGCACCATGTACTGCACTGCTGCAGAGTAAATGACTATAGCATTGAAACGCCAGGATGTCGCTGCTTTAAGCCCTAAGTACAGAGCTCAGTAGGGAGAGACTTCTTTCTGTCAGAGCACCATGACCTGATACTTGGCATGAGACAGCTTCATTATATCCCCATGCTTTATTCTAGTGCTGGCTAACTGTAAGTAAGAGAGAGGATGTATGTAATATTAAGTATTCCTACAAAATATCTTCTAAATAAATAATTATTAGTTGCATTTTGGAAACTATATAAATATATATATATATTTTTTATAAAAGAGTGTATTAATTCAATATTTGACATAACTTCACAAACTGATCTTCACATCTTTCCTGTGGTGAATTCTATCTATAGGCATGGCTCTTTGCAAATAATCAGCTATGTGTTGGGTCTTTCATGTCATAGCTTAGCAATCGCTGTACTTAATCATTGTAATTAGTTTCAGATTTTTCACTGAAAAAAACATTTTGCTGCTTGGCAACAGGCATATAATTAGTGTTTTGCTAGTACACTCGCTTTTCCAAGTTGTTTTTATGAAAAGAGCAAGAAAGCCCAAGATTCAGGTTGTTCACTGCCATTATATATTCCCGATTATGCCATATTGATTTATGCCCTAATGTTGGGGAAATAAAAATTCTTTGCATTCTCATTATGCAGGAAAAAATACAGATAAAACTGATTAAAATGTAAGATTGGAAACGTGGAAATTGTATACATTTTTAAAAGCCTTTGCCTAAGTGCACTTTTTCATTTCAGTTTCACGAACATTCATTTTAACTTCAGAAGGCATACATTAATGCATCTAATACAGTGTGGAATATATATTTATAATTTATTATAAGATTATGCTGTTCTGTTCCTTGCTATGGGTAAATATAATTTGAATAAAATAAAATGAAAGCAACATTAGCAAATGTAACATTAATGCAACATAGAGCTTCTACTGTGCTTTAAGGAGGCATTACTCTATGTCTTTAACACATTGTTCATCATCGATCTCCAGCAGTCTCCTTGTCTCCCTTTAGTTCACCTCGTATAGCCGTATTGATCACATTGACTGCTTTTGCAGAGGCTTTCTATTTAAAGCTTTCACACTCAGCACAGCCTATGATAGACGCTGAACCCATGAAAATGGGACTCGGCCGAAGGTCGGGCTTGCAATCTTTGAACAAGGAACAATTCTCTGAAAATGTCCTCACCCTCAAGCCATCAGAGATGTAGATGAGTTTATTTCTTCTTCAGATTTGGAGAAATGTAACATTACATCACTTGCTCACCAGTGGATGCTCTGCAGTGAATGGGTGCCGTCAGAATGAGAGTCCAAACAGCTGATAAAAACATCACAATAATCCACACCACTCCAGTCCATCAATGAGCCTCAATTTCATTTTCAATGGGGAAAACAAATACATCATTTACATGTTTCTAACTCCTCTATAGTATTTCAGTGAAAAAGTCATCTTTTCTGAATCAGGAAAGAAATATGTACAGATCAAGCACTGTTTACAAGTTAAAACAGTTGTAAACAAACATGTGGGTGGATTTTGATGTGAAAGGACAACAGGAGAGGAAGCTTATCATGGTTTAAACATTTTTATGAATTATGCATTAGTTTCTTACCAACATGCAGTTTTTGGATTCACAAGCTGTTCATTGATGGTGTGGATTACTTGTGGATTATTGTGATGTTTCCATCAGCTGTTTGGACTCTGATTCTGACGGCACCCATTCACTGCAGAGCATCCATTGCTGAGCAAGTGATGGAATGTTCCATTTCTCCACATCTTTTCTGATGAAGAAACAAACTCATCTTCATCTCGGATGCATTTTTGGGTGAACTATTTCTTTAAAATCTGTAACTGCCGAATAAAGTACATTTATATTATCACAATGTTTCAAAGTATATTAAAAAAACTGGATTCAGTTTGTTTTCTTCCTGAAGAAAAGCCACAGTTGTTACAACACCGCAGAACGTTAAACTTGAAGGTCACAAACCTGTTGACATCTCTCGAAATCTCACGAAAAAAAGAGGACGTTTTCATTAAATATTTTTGAGATGATGTTTACTAATATATAAAAATGCAAAAGGACAGTAAAAGATTAAACTTTGTCCAGTTCATAGTAAATATCAAGATGCTTATGATTCCTATTCAGAGATCATTTCTCATTTATCCATGTATTTGCATAATTTCCCTGGTTCATTTAAATGTACTGATATACTGTATCTATGTGATTATTGCAAGCATCTGTTTCTCTTGTTAAAAAGCTGTTTTGGGGAGAGATATGGATAAAAGCGTAATGGCAGTCTAATCACATTTCCTGTTAAATCACAGATGTGCTGATTAAAATGGAATGAATACAAGAGAACATGATTAAATTAAATGGTGATTAAGAACAGATCAATGAGCCATCAAAACAATCAAAGACTAATTATTGTAAATCAAGATGATTTATGTAGCAACGCATCAGTGGATTGGGTTTTCTTATTAACTGACTGTCGCGATTGTAATGGCAACATCAGTTTTAAATGCAAAGCAACGGATCTCATAATTAGACATTCTGCTCATCATAACAGACTTTAAAAATCAATCAATGTCCTTTTGCAAACCTGCCAGCTGACAAAGTGATGAAAGATGGCAAAAAATATTGAGCTGCATCAGGAACTACATTTTTTTTTCTCTTTCCAGTATTCCTAAATAAAACGTTCAGCTGCATTTACAGGGTGACAATTCATTTGAACTATAAAAGATCCAAATACACCGATTCATCACCTCTGAGTTTGCACAATTACTTACAACAAAACTTCACAAAAACATTATCGCTGGAGAAAGCGTTATTACGTATATTATAGACTTAGGGTTAGGGTATCAGCCACAAGAAATGTTTTGAAGTTAAAATGTCTTAATGATTGATTTGTTTCTTACAAACAGATAGCTTTTCACTTGACAAGTGGATTATTGTGATGTTTTTATCAGCTGTTTGGGACTCTCAATCTGACGGCACCCATTCCTTTAAGCTATTCCTTTAAGACCCTCAAATCTCTCTAATTGTTTCTATTTTCCTGATTTGTAAGTTCAGTCAGATATTTTACAGTTCACAGACAAATGGATATTGATCGAGCAGCTCAAACAAACAGTGGGCAATCATGCAGTGTTTTCACAACTGGAGCAGACTGGGGTGAGAGACATCATTTACCCAAATAAAGACTGTAAAACTGTGCAACTAGTTCACAGACTGATGAAAACCTAATGGTACCATTTTTTTTTTTTTTTTTACTGAAAAGATTATGTGTAATATACAGACATATAAACGTCATTAGGATTTTCTTAAATAAGTTTTTATTCAGGATGCATTAAACTGATCAAAAATGGCAGTGAAGATATGTCTAATTACATAAGATTACAGTGTTCTTAAAACATGTTTTAAAGAATCCTGAAAAAATAATGTATCACTGTTTGCACCAAACATTAAGCAGCACAACTGCTTTTAACATTGATAATAATCAGAATCGTTTCTTGAGCAGCCAATCAGCATATTAGAATGATTTCTGAAGATCATGTGTCACTGAACACTGGAGCAATGATGCTGAAAATACAGCTTTGATCACAGAAATAAATTACATATTAATAGATATTCAAATAGAAAACAGTTATTTTAAATAGCTCTTTTTTATCAAATAAATGCGGGCTTAGTGAGCAGAAGAGACTTCTAACAATTATTATTATTTTTTTTTTAATGGCAGTGTACATGCATATAATTGAATATAATTGAACAAACTAAATTAACAAGTTAAAATTAAGGTTCTAATATATATATATATATATATATATATATATATATATATATATATATATATATATATATATATATATATATATATATGTTTTATATTTATTTTTCTTTTTTCAAGGCTGTAGTAATGTGTGTAATGAGCTCTTTCTTCACCAGTGACTGAATGACCTTGTTGTTGCTGAAGCTTGATGCTTTCACAGGACGAACAGAGAGAGCTTCTGCTGTAACAGTGAAGCTGGGTAATTATAGCACGCGTCTTACACACAGTCATGTAGGGGGGTTTCCTCTGAATAGACTCTTTCACACTCTGCATGTTTGGAGTGTGAGAGTGTGGTGTATAAATACACTGACAAGCCAACTCAGTTTCCATGGAAACAACAAAGGTTTGCAGCGCTCCGAGTCCCAGATCCCTTGAGTCCCTCATATAGACTCCATTTCAGACTTGAAAGGTGAAACCATGGAAGGTCCGGTTTTACCGGATGAAATATGTATTTGTAATAATAGGTGGTGAAATCTGCAAGCAAAACTGCGGAAGCATTATACAACATGTTATCTGTTTATTAACAGCTGCTTTCACACATGCAGCCTTTTTCATAAACTGAATGGGATTTTTATATTTAGAGATCAAGGGTGACCAGGTGTATTCCTGCTAACTAACTTTGGTTTCCTGATCAGTCATTGGTGAAATAAAGCCTGGAATAACAGACCTGGGGACTGATCTCATTAGTCTGTGACCATGGCCTCTAGAAGTTTGTCATACAGAGGTTTCATTTTTCATTCAGAGGTGAAAAACTTAATCTCAGGAGGACTGAGTAAAGGAGAATCTGGTGCAATTCAAAGGAGAACTATTCCTATTCTGCATTACTAGTGCGGTTTCTTGTTTAAGATATATAATCTTGCATCAGAAAAATTCACTCAAAAGTAAAAATTATGTTGTCATACACTGACCCTCATTTCACTCCAAACTTGTAAGACTTTTTTTTTAATATAAATAAACTAACAATAGTATACTTAAAAAAAAAATTACTGTGTGAACTGAATGAAGTTGTCAGACACTTAATTGCAAGTTATTTACAATTAAATTAAAGTTTATTATAGTTTACATGTATATTAAATGCAGCTGAACTTAAGAGTCTTAGGGCTTCAGTACATAATTTCAGTATTATTAGGGCCAGAGCACCGATGATGTGAGGACCCTATTGTTTCTGCTCTGTTTCTTATTATTATTCTTCCGCTTCTCCAAAATGAATCACATTTTTGAGCTTAAACATGCTCAAAAAGTCATGAAACTTTGCACACGCATACATGCATGAAAAATGGCACACACATGTAACACACCAATACCTACAAAAAAGACTCTTGGAGCAAAATTCTAAACCCAACAGGAAGTCGGTTATTTTTAATATTATGAGCACATTTTGTGCAATTTTTGTCGTTTCCATGCATTGTATTTTAACGAACTCCTCCTAGAGATTTATTCAAGTCAACACCAAATTTGGTATGCCCAATCTAAAGGCCTTTGTGATGTTAAATTGCGAAGATCTTGAGGTTTTGTAAAAGGGCGTGTCCATGGCCGTCTGACAAATTTTGATGTTTCGCCATGAAAAAGGAAGTTGCTGTAACTCAGACATACAATGTCCAATCTGCCTCAAACTTCACATGTTAGATAAGACTTCTGCCCTTAACAGATCTACATGACCATAATCAGTTTTAGTCATAGCGCCACCAGTTGGCAACAGGAAGTGACATATTTATTTGTAATGTAATATTGAATAGCACATTACAGTTAAAACCATAATCAAGTACTTTTCATGTGCTTTATAATAGTCAACCTATGAAAGTGTACTTCTTTAAAGAATGACAAAAGAGAATTAAAACACAGTGAATTAAAATGTATAATGATTGCAAAGTGCACTTTTTAAAAGTGTACTTTAGTGTGTTAAGAAAAAGTTGTGAAAATTGACCCAATTTAAGTACACTTAAGTGTTTTGTTATGTATTAAGCACAGTTTTCTTATGTACTTTTAAAATCTGAAGTACACTACAAGTGCACACAATTATGCACAGTTCTGTGGAACACAAAACAATATACTGTATTTTGAAGAATTTTGGTAGCAAAACAGTTTTGGTGACTTTCATTATATGCACAAAAACATTGTTTTTTTTTTTTTTCGGGTGAACTATCCATTTACCTATAATTACTAAAACAAAACTAAAATCTTTAAAGCCATTTGAAGTGATGAGAGAGAGAGAGATGTTGAAGAAGGGACTGCAGACGGATCAGACTGTAAGTGTGTGCCGGAGACAGATCCAGTAAAGCCTGTCATGGATGTGGACATAATCATGCATTTGCAATTCTAAACATCTGTGCACCAAACGTAACCCTGCTGTAATAGCAAAAGTCCATTCACTGCCTCTCTTTCCACACACAGACTCAGACTCAAATTAATAATATTCTGAAAAAGAGAAGAGAGAGAGTGAAATCTGAACATGAAAGAATGTGAAATCTGTCAGTATAGCTGATGTGATATGATGAAGAGTTCATATTGAGAATAAATTGTCATACTGAGTTTCCATACATCAATTCTTTCATCATACAAAGATTTCATAGGATATTATAGCTTGGTTGGCTATTTCCCAATAATATACAGTACAAAAGTGATCATTTTTGCCTTTTCTCAACAAACATAAATGCAGCAGTGGTCACATTAACACCTTTTTGCTACCAATATTCTTCAAAATACAGTATATTGTTTTGTGTTCCCCAGACTCTTGTGAAAAAGAACTGTGCATAATTGTGTGCACTTGTAGTGTATTTCAGATTTTAAGAGTACATAAGAAAACTGTGCATAATACATAAAAAAACACTTAAGTGTACTGCTGGTCTCTCACTGTTCTTGTCTGTAGAGATGAAGATCAGGATAAACACTCCTGACAGCTACCTTTTTTTTTTTTTTTTTTTTTTTTTTTTACAGATTATACTGTACACTCTTATGCAGAATTATTTCAGAGATGGTAGTATATATAATACAATTCTAATACTATTTTTCACTTTTAATCGGCTCTGTCAATGGCCCCCATGTGATAATAAAATTAGAGAGATTAGTACAACATTACTCACTTTACAAAAACAAAATTATATATATATATATATATATATATATATATATATATATATATATATACATATGTGTGTGTGTGTGTGTGTGTAAAAAGTAATTTAATTAAACATAATTTTCTTATATAACATGAGTAACAAATTACAAAACTTCTTGCAATATTGCTAACAGAATTTACAAATATTTCAGGGATGACATTATGCATAAAAAATTATAATATTGTTTGTCACTTTCCAATGGCTCTTTCATTTGCATGCACATGACAAATAATATAATATAATATTATAATAAATATATAAAATAAAATAAAATAAAATTTGTCCATGATTTAAATAAAATGAGGGAACAAACTAATACAATGGCTTTTTAAATTGTATGCCCTTAATGTTATTTACCTGTTGTATTTAAAATGGTAACAAATATCCAGAATTGTTATTATATTGTTAGATATTTTAGCATTGTGAAAAAAAAAATAATAATTAAATGGAGATAGAGTTACACTTAGTACTAGGAGCTAAATGTGTGTGCTGGGACATGATTAATTTACCTTAAAAAGACCAATTCAGAAGAGACAGATTAACAACAGCGACCAAACAGAGACAGCACAGGAGATAATGTGTGACCGTGTCAGAGCTGCAGATGATGAATGAACACTAAACCATCAGACACAGTCTAAGTGCTGAAATTAACCTTCCCCTGCCTCTGCCATCACTAACTGATCAGACATTAGCCTTATTCCTCAACAGCTCAAGGTCAAGGAGAGCAGGAACCATTCATTCCATGAGAGGAAAGAACGAGAGGAGCGAGAGAAGCAGGAAAAGGAAGAGAGAAAGTCAGGGTTCACAGCAAAAACTGTTATCAGTGGATTGGGGTTAAACAGCAGGCGAAATAAACCACCTACAAATCCCATCAGCTGCACTTCAGAGCTTCTGCTGATAATAACAGCATCCTGCGTTCACCTCTGTAACCCATCATGCACTTCACACAGTATTGCTGGGAAATTCATTCTTCAGTATGCATTACCCATAAACGTCAGCATACATACAAAGGATTACCAGAAATATGACATATTACATTTTTTCTTAATTGCTTACACATTACACTGCTACTGTATGTGAAGCTGTGAGCAGATTTGTCACTTATACGCCAAATTATCGTTGCCACCCCTGGTCATGTAATAAATAAGGAGTGTGTGACTACAAGCACAGCACTACATCCGTCTTGCTAAGAATAGGACGACTCTGTGAGGAATAAATCCTCATGAAATCGCAGAATGGCAGAATGAGGTGCTGTGAAACAAACAAGCGAAATACTCAGAGTCATCATTTCTAACCACACAAAACTAGAGCAGCACAGATGTGAGACTATTACTTTTACTTCAGGACCCAGATTTTAGAAAGAGCACCAAGTGGTAAACCTATATGACCACACTGCTCTACAGAGTGCATTTCGTCACTCTGTTGTTCTTGCAGACACAACGATGAACAAGCAACAATAGTATTCACAATAACATTTCAGAGCACTGAATTATTAAGTAAATAGAATTCCCCATTGCTCGACTGGCTACTCTCTTCTGTTCCAGACAATGACAGGTTTGTCCTGTGTTGTCTTGTTTCTTAAGTACAAGTACCTCAGTTTTTGATTGACATTTTGGCATTATTCACTCAAAAACGAGGTCCACGATCATTCAGTTTACAAAGGAAACACAAACCATGTGCTAACTGAAAGAAAAGAAGTTGACGTAAGATTGAATCCAATATTTGGTAATAATATATCAGAAAATAAAACTTAAAAGCATTATTATTATTATTATTAGTTTTTGTGGGCCATTATGTTTTTGTGGGAAAAACAAGGTGGGGAAATCCCACCATAAAAGGCAAATATTCGGTAAATAAATCAATAAATGTGAGTTTTTAATGGATGCACAACTGTTGACATAAACAATTAAACATATGGAAAGCATGCACATGTTGGCGTGTTTGTTTCAGAGTTGTAGTACATGACTGTATGATTAGATAATGTCTCCTGCTCTCTGCAGTGATATACGCCTTTCTGCAGGGGGTCTTCCTTTAAACTGAATGTCAGATTGAAATCGTCCATCTTTGCAGTGAGGAATTCAGAGCCTTAATGACAGGGAATTTCAATTCTATTAACTCGCAGATAAAAGCCCGGAACAAAATTGCATCTATATTTCATGAGGGAAAAAGTACCTTAATGAGCAATTACCACCCACTGCCTTCAGCCACATCAAATATGCTAAAGCGATAAAACCATCACTCTTTAATATATGCGTTTTAGCTAACAGACACTATAATTACGGTTGAATATATTTGACCTGTATGTTACCTCTTTAATTGAGTCATATGGGTTGAATATTTGGCTGAAACACCTGTTGTACACAATCTACGAGCCTTCTGTCATCTGTCTGTCTTCTTCTTATTATTATTATTTTTTTGTAAGTTAAAGGCCTTTAAGTATGATTATAAAAACCTTCAGACACTGACACAGGTTTTATTTTTTTATTTTTTTTGCTGTGAAACATACAAATAACGTCAATAGTGTTAGTAATATGTAACTCAATCTCATGAAAGTGTGTTTCAATGGCACAATGTTTTATTACTATTTGGCATACTATTTCTATGCAGAAATGGACTTTGGCGTGCACATGATATGCAATGGTTAGGGGTGTGGCAAAATGCATGTCATACGCATGCCAACAAAGTGAGTATTATATGCACCAAAACTGTGTATTATATGCGTCAAACATAATATATATATATTTTACTCAGCTTGGGCCTCAGAAAAAACTTGAGGTGTTTTAAGCTTCATTCTCTTGTATCATAAAATGTGACCCTTTAAAGCCAAATTTATCAAATATGATATGCAACAGAAACACATATGCTAAATTTGCCTTTTTTTCTACTAAGTAAAAGCTTTTTTTAAGTATCAGCTGATGAGAAGCTTTCCAGGCTTCCAGCCGCAACTCGGCCAGCTTAAACCATTTAAGCCCATCAAACCTTTAATATGTTTTCTTTCAGCTGGATGATGGGTAATTTGTGCTACACAGTAGAAGAAAACTGCTCCAAGTCAGAATCAATTGTGTGGAGCAGCAGTTATTGATCAAAGAGTCATTTTGAGAAATGTAGTTTAGAAAAGATCACTTCATATATGAAAAGTCAATAGTGATTATCTATTGAAAAGAAATGCATGCTGGGAAAAATACTAAAAAGTAAAAAAAAAGAGAATTGCGCGAAAAATATAAACGTTTGGTATTAAGTTTTCAATCAACTGTGGAGAAATGATTTGAAACGCCATTAAGCTGATTAGTAAATTCACAACAAATCACTGCAATCAAAGGCTACATTCACACATTCTTTCAGACGGACATTTTTATACAGGATTGAATTAATTATTTTTTGACTTTTAAAAACATTGTTAATGTGTTATATGTAATGTGTCTAGCACTGTTATTTTTTTCATAATTTTCATCAAAAGTGTGTATTAGAATCATCAATTAATATTTTCAGGCAGTAATTCTGTTGACTGATTAACACTGGTGCCAAATTAAACTGAAAATATTGAGACTAAAATGGGATTAGATATTGATTTATAGTTTGTCCTGTTGTTTTCTGGCTGATGAAGGGAGAAATCATTAGCAATGAAACGACGGTATGGGACTGATGCATGTCTGATCAGCCCTCATCAAGCCTGATAGAAACAGCAGACAGACATCCACTTCATCATCAGCCACACAAAACCCATCCATCCATCCATCCAGAACCAGAAGCACTGACAGTTTGTTGAGCTGGTTATGCATGACAAGAATGAAACCTCAGCTTCTAATGAATGGAGTTTCAGCTTGAATATTAATGACTGCATGTACTTCATTGAGTCTTACATAATTTAAAATAAGTATCACAGAGAAATGTATATAATTACTATAATACAAAACCCAGCAATGATCATTAGCAGAAATAGCCGTTTATAAACACCACCATGAGTTGATTTGATGGGCTGAAAAGAAGTCTATTCGAATATGTCTAAAAAGAGGAGAGGATATGAAAAAGAAAACTGCTTCCAAACCATTGTGTGTGTTTCCTGAACCTGTATTGTGCTAAATGCTATCATAAATGACAGGATCAATCTATTCAGTGCAACAATCTATAAAATGAAGTCAGAATGGTCAGCTTCAGGCATCAGATAGTAAAGCAGAAATCTCTGCCAATATTCATACAAATAGGAGAAATAGAAATGATAAAACACATTCGCCCAAACGTGCATCACCTCAGTCTGAGCCAGTTAAGTGAATAAGTGTGAAAATTGGGTTTCCCCCATATTTGAAACATCTCTCATTGGGCTCACTGTACAACTATAATGGGCAACTGGCAAATTTAATGAATACCATTTGTTGCAAAATTGCTATAAAAGGCTATCAATAGCTAACAATTTCTTCAAATTTAACAGATGTTCCAAAACATTGTAAGAGGCTTGTGAGGACGTCATATCTGGTACAATTACTCCTAAAATGTTCTTTCATCAGATGTTCTGCTGCATTTCTGTAAGTCACAAGAACATTGTTTTCAAATGATTTGAAGCATTTAGGCTTTAGTGACTTCACATAGATTCTAATAAAATACAGAATTCAATTTATCAGGTAATAACAATTCTGAACACAGTTTTGATGGGGTTGTTTTATAGGCTTCTGTCTTACATCACTAAAATGTCCCTTGAATGGTAAATCATATCCAGTTAAACATTGTCTGCGCGAAAATACCTTTTTTTCAGCACTCCTTTTTAACTCGTAAAAGCTTCATTGTAAAGTAATAAAACAGAAAAAACAGATTTGACGATGGTGAGACACTTTTTCCACCGCAGCTAATCGCGGTCGCTCTAGATAACGCTAGTGTTACCAGTCGTGCCACGGCACAAGCTGCTCTCTGTGCTGCTTCTGTCAGGATACATGCATACTCCTCCTTCAATAATGGCTAGAGTAGCCAAAATCCCTTGCCATGACTTATCACAAGAGGAAAAAAAAAATGTTTTAGTCATATAGCATCAGTTAATGGAAACGTGACTAGTGACAGCAGGAAACTGAGAAGCGCCATCATTAAATGTTAGAATGGTGCTAACCTGTAAAACGCTAGCTAGGGATATGTAAGCTATTTTTAGATAAGACTATTTATGTCGCCTATAGCTGAGCAGGTTGGTAGTGCTCATTAAACCGTTCAGCCTTTCAGCTGAGCTCCTCTTCATTACCTGCTCAAACTCACTGCCGTGTGACAGGAATTTTCCAGAAATTTCCCAGGTGCAAAGGATTAAGCATATCTGAGAACAGACGAAGACTACTCAGTGTTTTACACCAACACTGTCTAGCCATTGTACTATATTCATAACTCCAGAATGAGGATGTTTTCCATTTAATGTTCAGCTAACATCTCAACAACTGTGACCAACAAAAAATACAATATGAAATTGCCATAAAAGCAGCTCATACTAACACACACTATATTTCAGTTTTTGTCTAAGAAACACAATACACATACTGCATGTGTGTGTGTGTGTGTGTGTGTGTGTGTGTGTGTATATATATATATATATATATATATATGCTATATATTGTGCTGCTTATTCACACAGAGATACGCAGAACAGACAGACTTCATAGTTACATAGTCTCTTTACAGTTTAAAGGGGTCATGAAATTAATTTTTTTATTATTATTTTAATATGTTCCTTGAGGTTTACTTATAATGTTAATAAAGTATTCTTTTGTTGCACAAAAATAAATAAATAAATACAATTTTTTATTTTCAACCTTCATTCTGACCCTCTGTCTAAAATGACCCGTGTTAAGGGGTGGGACTTTTGGAATCGATTAACAATTATCAATAGATTAACAATCGGCTTATGATTGGCTAAAGTCATTGCACTTACGCTCCGTGAAGCAACATAAGAAAAATGCAACACATATTGAACATGCATTTTGCACCCCTCACTGGACATTTTACTTTGAAATGTTCAGTAAATGTACATAATATCCCTATTATAGAAGCATCGCCACCAGTACATATTTCCCATTATTATGATTTTATTCTGCAATTCTGTCTGCATTGTCTTTTTGCAGAAATTGTGTTTTGGAAATACTTCATTGTCTGATATCAAATTACTAAAGACAAAGATTTGCAAAATGTTATGTGTGAAAACATTTCCCTTGAGCGAACACTTACATCTTTTCCTGACCAGACTTCTAGTTTAAAAGAAGTCTTCGTTATCCCAATCACTGGCCAGGACATGGATTAAACTCATTTAGTTTCACTCTGCATCACATCTAAGTGGCTCTTTGATTGATAAAGTGAAAACTTATGGATGATTGAACTGCTGAGCTATTATCTCCTATACCAGCAGAAAATGACAGACAGAGGTATCTGATGCTATAGCATTTCCAGGAAAGTCATTTTTAAAAGAAACATGAATTTTGAAGTCAAGATCTCAGTAGGACCAAAATATCTGATATGAGTGGTGAGAAGACCAGAGAGTGAAGAAAAAACAACAACAACATTTAAAGCAAAAATTCACATTTTAGTCAATAATCTGTTAGCCAGAGAACATGCTGAAATTTAATAACTAAACAGGATCCCTCAGCAAGAGTCCTTTCATGCTAATCTCTCCTCTGATCACAGCAAAGCTTGACAAATATCCTCGCGTTTTCACTGCTGAAGACCATCAAATCATGGAAATATCTAAATAGAATATATCTTTTGTAGTGCTTTACTGGTATATAAAAATGGACTTGTATTATGTACTATTAAGACAATATTATTGTCATATTAGTGCTGATAAGTAAAAAAATATATTAAATTATATAATATTTAATATAAACAACACATAAAAATTATTATTTAAGTACTAAAAGTGAATTTAAGCATCAAAACATTATAATAAAACTGATATTAAAGAAACAAAGAATTAGTTAATTTGACAAATAAGTGCAAAGAAACAGCAAGCAGTACATTTAACTAATTTTGAAAATGTGAAGTAAAATAATTACTGTAAATATAGTATTTTCTTGTAAAACGTACTCCAATGACGTTTCGTTTATTTATAAATAATTTCTTACAGTGTATAAAGCAAAGAAATTAGATATGCACAATAAAATATCAATTTTTGGCCAATACAAAGATTTTTATCAATCTATCTGAAATAAGAGATTAAAAATAAGCTTCAGCTTATGATGTAATCATTGAGTAAATGAAGATGTCACACACACATACACACAAATATTAAGTATATTAACATCCTCATGCCTATTTTATAAAGGTAATAATATATAATTTAGATTTTTTTTTTTTTTTTTTTTTTTTTTGCCAAAACCTTTGTAAAAAAAAAAAAAAAAAAAAAAACGATTATATGGTATAGGCATAGATGTGCAGTGTTTCTTTACAAAGCGACATTGCCCACTACAGGCCTGGCATGCATAATACAGCATCTCTTTTGACTCTTTGTTGTCTGTAAATAACTATATGTATATTGTGACATGCGTCCCGAGCGCTTGTCAGCGTCGCCCTGGCAACACAGTGGAGTCACCGGCACTAGCTCGTCACGGGCTGAGCGGCCGCACCTGCAGCTCGTCAAGCGGCGCCTACTTAGGCAGAGGAGGAAAGCAGTGTGGGGAGGAATGTCTCCCGACGAAGCCACTAACCCTTACCTCCTCTGTTTCAGAGAGCAGCGTGTGACCGCCAGCCCCCAACCAGGAGAGCACAGCACGAGATCCACCACTCAAGACACAGAGAGCACGAGGGACTTGGAGCACCACGGAGAGCACCGCCTTCACTCAGAGCACCCTTGTATTGAATAAATCCACCCTTCGGGGACTTTTTCTGTCCATCGGTTGTCGTGTAGTTCCTCACCCCGCCACACTGGTGGAGAATACTGGCAATAGTGTGAGGTGGACACCGACAACCGACCCCTGAGGAGATCGTTAAAGCCACCCGTTTGTTTTTTTTTTTGTTTGTGCTTTTTTTTTCTTCCCCCGTTCATTTGTATCTGCTCTGTTTCCACAGGCGGCCGCTCCTCCCCCAGCATGGATGAACTGCTTAAACACCTCACCGAGGTGAGCATCCGCCAGCAGCAGATAATGGAGCACATGGCCTCACGTCAAGGAGACGCCGAACGTGAGCTCGCCGCCCTCCGCGCCGCTGCCCACCGCACGCCGCTGCCTGACCCCCGTGTCCAAGCCGTCCAGCTGATGCCACGAATGACGACGCACGACGACGTGGAGATGTACCTTCGAATGTTTAAGGCCACCGCGGTCCGGGAGGCGTGGCCAGAGGACGAGTGGGCCCGACTCCTCGCGCCGCTGCTGACCGGGTAAGCGCAGCGGGCGTATTTCACCATGATGGCCGAGAGGAGTCGGAACTATGGAGAGGTGATAAAGGAGATCCTGAGCCGGGTAGGCCTCTCCCCAATCTGTGCGGCGCAGCAGTTCCATGACTGGGAATATCGAGCGCGACAGCCCGCTCACGCCCAGGCAGCCGAACTAACCCGGCTGGCCCAACATTGGCTGTTGACAGGGGTCCCTCCGCACACAAGGTAGCTGAGCGTGTGGTGATCGACCGACTCCTCCGCGCCCTCCCCCGTGCGTTGAGGCAGGCGGCCGGCATGAGGAATCCCACCGATCTCGACGAGCTCGTGGAGGCCATTGAGCTGGCGGAGGCCGCCCAACACCGGGAGATAGGGGAGCGAGCGCCGCCTTTTCCCCGAAGGGTGGTCCAGGAGTGACGCTCGCCGGAGGGCACCCAGCGACCCGTGAGCAGGCCTGCGGTTCCCGGCCCCCAGGACGAGCCGATGCCCACCGAGCCAACGCGTTCCCCAGGACGGACGTGGCTAGCAGGCTGTTCAGTCCACGGTCCAGCGCCGAAGGCACCGCGGGCCAAGGTGCGCATCAACGGCCGGCCATTCATCGCCCTCCTCGACTCGGGCAGCGGGGTAAGCCTGATACAACCGACTGTCCTTCCGCCCCGAACAGGTTCTAGAGCCCGGCTTGCGATAACGTGTGTGCACGGGGATACCAGACATGTGCCGGCCCGGCGAGTGACCATCGCCGTGACACCTGGTTCCTGGCCCGTCGAAGTGGGAATCCTAAGGAACCTACCGGTGCACGTTCTCCTCGGCCGGGATTGGCCGGGGTTCGATCAGCTCCTCACCTCCAGCACACAGCCTGCTAGCCTGGCCGGGACGAACGCCTCAAGCATTGCTGGTCTCAAGTGCGGGTGGCAGAAGGAGAGGATCTACAACTAGCTCCCCACCCCACACCCCACTTCGTCATCCAAAACGGCCTGCTCTACTATGTCGGCCAGTGGAGGGGGGAGGAAAAGACGCTCCTGGTGGTACCACGAAGCAAGGTCCAGGCAATCTTGGAGCTCGCCCACGCCCACCCGATGGCTGGCCACCTCGGTGCTCAAAATACTGTGCAACGGATCCGGGATTGCTTCCACTGGCCAGGACTGGAGGCAGATGTCAAACGGTACTGCCAAGCGTGCCCGACGTGCCAACGGACCTCGCCACATACTCCTCCCCCTAGCCCGCTGATCCCGCTGCCGATCATTGAGGTGCCCTTCGAGCGCATCGGGATGGACCTGGTGGGGCCGCTGGCGAAGTCCGCCCGGGGGCACGAACATATCCTGGTTATCATGGATTATGCCACCCGCTACCCAGAGGCCATTCCCCTCCGCAAGGCCACCGCCAAGAACATTGCACAGGAGCTCTTCCTACTGAGTAGTCGGGTTGGCCTACCAGCGGAGATCCTGACCGACCAGGGCACCCCTTTCATGTCCCGGATCATGGCTGACCTCTGCAAACTCCTCAAAGTCCGACAGATCCGGACCAGCGTGTACCATCCCCAAACCGATGGGCTCGTGGAACGCTTTAACCAGATCCCTTAAGCAGATGCTGCGGCGTGTCGTGGCCGAGGACCGACGCGACTGGGACCAGATGATCCCGTATGTGCTGTTCGGGGTCCGGGAGGTGCCCCAGGCGTCCACCGGCTTCACGCCCTTCGAGCTCCTCTTCGGCCGCCAACCCCGAGGGCTTCTAGATGTCACCCGGGAAGCCTGGGAACAACAACCTGTGGTATGTCGGACCACCCTCGAGCACATCAAGGCCATGAGAGAGCGGATCGACAGGGTCATGCCATTGGTCCGGGAGCATCTGTCTAAGGCCCAGCAAGACCAGCAGCGCCTCTTCAATCGGGCTGCCCAACCCCGGGAGTTCCAGCCGGGAGATCACGTCATGGTACTGGTCCCCACCTCCGTCTGTAAGTTCCTGGCATGCTGGCAGGGCCCATATACGGTCACCGAACGGGTGAGACCCGTCACCTACAAAGTGCGCCAACCCGGTCGCCGAAGGGAGGAGCAGCTCTATCATATAAATCTGTTGAAGCGCTGGGTGGGGACCGGGCCCCAGCTCTCGGCCCTCGCCACCACCTCTCCCGTGGTAGTGGACATGGATCCAAATCTCTCCTCGGCCCAGAAAACGGAACTGCAGCACCTGGTCGGTCAGTTCTCGGATGTGTTTTCCCCTCTGCCAGGGCGGACGACCGTCATCCAGCACGAAGTCCGAACACCACCTGCAGCGGCCCTATCGTGTCCCGGAGGCTCGACGACACGCAATCGAGACAGAGGTACAGGAGATGTTGAAGTTGGGGGTAATTGAGCCCTCGCGGAGTCCCTGGTCCAGCCCCATTGTAATGGTCCCGAAGCCCGATGGCACCCTAAGGTTCTGCAACGACTTCCGCCGCCTAAATGAGGTCTCTGAATTCGATGGCTATCCCATGCCCCGGGTCGATGAGCTCCTGGATCGACTAGGAAGGGCCCGCTTCATATCGACTCTCGACCTCACCAAAGGTTATTGGCAAGTCCCCCTGTCTAAGGATGCCAAGCCCAAGACAGCCTTCTCAACCCCCAGTGGCCACTGGCAGTACCGGGTCCTTCCCTTCGGCCTGCACGGGGCCCCCGCCACATTCCAGAGGCTCATGGATGTCCTGCTGAGGCCCCATATGTCCTACACCGCGGCCTACCTCGACGACGTAGTCATCCATTCAGAGACCTGGGGGGAGCATTTGGAGCGGCTCCGGAGGGTGCTGCTGGACCTCCGCTGGGCGGGGCTCACCGCCAACCCCCGGAAATGTCACCTGGCTCTCTCCGAAGCCAAGTACCTGGGCTTCTGCGTGGGACGCGGCCTCATCCGCCCCCAGGAAAAGAAGGTGACAGCTATCCTCTCGGCACCGCGGCCCTCTACCAAGACCCAGGTACGAGCCTTTTTGGGGTTGGCAGGATACTACCGCTGTTTTATCCCTAACTTCTCCTCCTTAGCCTCTTCCCTGACAGATCTGACCAGGAAGGGGCAACCCGAGAAGGTAGCCTGGAGTCCAGAAGCGGAAGAGGCGTTCCAGCAGGTGAAGTCCGCCCTCACCACGGAGCCAGTCCTGCGAGCCCCCGATTTCAACTGCCCCTTCCTGGTGCAAACCGACGCCTCGGACACCGGGTTGGGAGCCGTTCTCTCCCAGGTCCAGGACGGCGAGGAACACCCGGTGATCTTTATTAGCCGGAAGCTGACCCCGACCGAACAACGGTATGCCGCCGTGGAGAAAGAAGCACTGGCCGTCAAGTGGGCAGTCCTGGAGCTTCGCTACTACCTCCTCGGATGCCGCTTCACCCTGCTGACAGACCATGCGCCACTGCAGTGGATGGCCCGCGCAAAGGACACCAACCCCAGGGTGACCCGGTGGTTCCTTGCACTCCAGGACTTCCACTTTACCATACAACACCAGGCGGGGACAGCCAACGCCAACGCGGACGGCCTCTCCAGGATAGGGGCAGCTTTCGCAGATCTGTCAGGCTCCACTCCCCACCCTCCCCATATCTCCCCATTGTCCCGCAGGCGCAGGTCGACGCTTAGGGGGGGGGAGTGTGACATGCGTCCCGAGCGCTCGTCAGCGTCGCCCTGGCAACACAGTGGAGTCACCGGCACTAGCTCGTCACGGGCTGAGCAACCGCAACTGCAGCTCGTCAAGCGGCGCCTACTTAGGCAGAGGAGGAAAGCAGTGTGGGGAGGAATGTCTCCCGACGAAGCCACTAACCCTTACCTCCTCTGTTTCAGAGAGCAGCGTGTGACCGCCAGCCCCCAACCAGGAGAGCACAGCACGAGATCCACCACTCAAGACACAGAGAGCACGAGGGACTTGGAGCACCACGGAGAGCACCGCCTTCACTCAGAGCACCCTTGTATTGAATAAATCCACCCTTCGGGGACTTTTTCTGTCCATCGGTTGTCGTGTAGTTCCTCACCCCGCCACAATATATATATATATATATATATATATATATATATATATATATATATATATATATATATATATATATATTTATTGAATTAGTGTATTTTGGTCAATTCGGTGACATTAAATAATATTTCTGACTTTAATTAAAATAGCTGTTATCATTTTAGATCTCCAATTTTTCATAGTGACTACAATAGCTTAGCCTAATGAAAGCATTTATTTATTTTACATTTTTTAATGCAGTCAAATATTTTCTCTTTTCTGCAAAGTTTTACACTTACAAAAATGAACAGTCCTTTTTTTAAAAGTAATGTGCACTCACATGGGATGAGCAGTGATGGGATGAGTAACCTGCGTGTGTCCCACAGCCATCTCAAAACACAGAGCAGGATTTATGATGAAACATTTGGCTTTGTGAGGAAACACAATTAATCTTAACTTAGATGCTAAATATCCATGCTCAAAAACTTTGTATTATCTCTATTTTAATGCACAAATTTAGTGGAAGTTTGAATCACATTAAAAGCGTGTTTGACCCTAAAACTGCCACGGTCACAGCCCTACTACTGCCTTTATCTGGGAAACTCTCAGATACTGGACATTTTCAACATAATTCAACATAAAACAATCAGTGAACCTTTATAAAAGGATGCCACTTACTTAATAATAATATAATGTAGATTTAATAAAAATAAAATAATAATAATAATTAAAATCCAGGAAATCATTTTAATCTCTGAGCATGCTTTTCGTATTATCTGGACATCAGCTGTTTGTTATGCAGTCCATTGTGCTATAGGATATTCATGAGGGACATTTAATAAGAAGTAATAAACTGAATGTGGAATCAATTACAGCTCCCTAGGCTGATCCCCTTCTGTTAAGATGTCTCTCACACCAGCCGTACTCTGAATGCCGGTCGATCCAGTAGCATATAGTAACAGAAGGTATAGTCTTTAACTTAAAATGTTGTATTCTTCATGATCTAAATAGCATCAAATATTATTTTCTACATAAAATATGTTCTCTTTACACATTAAGTTGTGAGTGCTCAAAATGACATAGTATTTCAGCATCCTCACAAGAGGGATTGTCCATCCTGGGATTTTGTGTGTCAGATGAATAGATGCTGGAATCAGAAGATGATGTCAAAGCTGGCCTGCTGGTTCAGATATATATTTAGCCTTGAGGGCTTCTGGGTTCAAAAGCTGACGCTTTTTCTTATTTTCAGCAGAAGAAAGGTTTACTGAATGACTTGGTGTCAGCTATTCTGATTATTTTCATTGATTACATATATTTACTGGGGACCACCCATTATTCAAATACAGATTTATATTCTGAATTATTGAAATACAGTTTTTTTCTTATCAAATAAAATTTTTTTTAAAATAAATTTTGGGCTTGTGAATAATGGACTGTCAGAACCTGTGGATCACATTTTCCTCCCAAAGAACATTAGAGGATATCTTGAAACTTTTTTGAAAGACGAGCAACGGGCAAGCCTTTTATCGCCATCATTCTCTAAAAATGTAAAATGTTTCATTCTGCTAAATAACTAAAGGTAAATGTAAAGTGTAAATGTTTAAATGTCATTAAGCATATGTTCAAGGTGCTGGCAGAGGACAAATTAACTGTGCCAGTTCTACCCTATTCTATTGCCAAAGCTTGATGGGTTTGGCCAAAACCAACATGACACAATCAAACAGATGGAGAGTAAAAGAAAAAAAAAAAAACATAATACATATGAATTTTCATAATAATGTTAAAAAAACACACAATAAGTAGCTAATACTGTGATAAAAGCTCTCCCTAAATTAGTGATAAAAGACACATGCCTCCCAAAAACAGGATTTTTTTGTTGTTGAAAATGTACAGTATATTTAAATAAATAAAGAAAATAGCTTAATATTCACAGATCAAGCACCGTTTTAATATTTTTAAAATTTAATATCTACTTTATAATCTTAAATATTACAATATGTTATATAAAAATAATTGTATTATTATTGTTTATAAATATTTATATATGAGACAACAAACAAATATAACCAAAAATTGACTTTATATTTCACCATTTTATAATTCAGCATCTTTTAAAATAATCAACCCTCCCCACCCCAATCTTACATCATCGGTAGAGCCAATATTGCTGTCTGGCTACTGCATATCTTTATCATAGATGTCTCTGCAGATTTCTCTGGGACAGAACATGAATGTAGTTTACACAAATCAGCTTTAAGGACTATTTACCAAGAGGGCCGCAGTTTCTGCAAAAACTTTGCTGATTGACTCTGTTACTACAGAAAGAGGCAATCATGCACCAGATGGGAATGCTTTGACCGGTGTAACCTCTGTCTGTCTTCACAACGTCATTCAGATTCACAACCTATAGATGCAGCAAAAAAAAAAAAAAAAAAAAAAAAAAAAAAAAAAAAAATCAATAGGCAAACGTCACGCTCTCTTTGTCCTGTTAAGTGAACAATCTGCACCAAGACAAGCAATGAATGGCACAGTTTATGTGTTTCAATCTGCCATCTGGTTACAGGGGCATGAAAACAGACCTGATTATACACCTGAGAGAGAGAGAGAGAGAGAGAGAGAGAGAGAGAGAGAGAGAGAGAGAGAGAGAGAGAGAGAGAGAGAGAGAGAGAGAGAGAGGGAGAGGGAGAGGGAGAGGGAGAGGGAGAGGGGAAAGGTGAGCAAGGAGACGCTGAAAAAGAGCAAGCAGAGGATCATTAAAGAGAGGAGGAGATGTTGCTGGGGGAAGGAAAATGGCAGAGGAAGAGAGAAAACAGCAGGGAACAGAAAACCACCGCACACCAGATTCACATCTACTGGACAATAAATGATTGCAGAATCTCCCTGGCGACCAGTGACATTAGAAAGAGACAATCAAACGCTTTAGAGATGAACTACAAAAACTGATTTGTTTCAGACAGTATTTCCACTTCAAGATAACAATATCCAACAGCATAATTACAATAAAAATATTTTCTTAATGCATTTTCCTGGGCTTCAGTTCACTGATGCACAGAATAATACTAATAAAAAATATATATTTTTATAATCTTTTAAATTATTAAATATTTATTAAATTGTTCTATCAAAAATAACTTCCCTCCAAATACTAGAATTTTCACTGGGAGTGTGTATACGTTTCATTCATTTTTTGTTTTGAATACTGTTACATTTAATGGGTTTGTTGTTGAGTGAAGGGAACTAAAATACATGTTTTAATGTTAAGTTTCATTTACTTTTCCATTATTATTATTTTTATTTTTTATTTTTATGTGATAGTAAAATATAACCGATATGTGATTTTGTATGCTTTTTTCCCTCTCAATTAAATTTTGACCCAATTTTCTATAAAATATGTTAATTGGATATATGTGAGTGTAAAGTGCATATGATTGTATTAAGCATAACTGGTGTGATATTGTCAATGTAAAGGCACTCAGTGTCTCAAAACAAGAGAAATGTTTCATATTTAGAATGTTCCGGTACAAAACAGAACAACACTAATCACCATCATCACGACTCAAGTATTTTGAAGTGCTCTGAAACTCCTGCACTCCTCAAATACTAATGAAAAAGGAGTTTGCCTTTGTTTTATCATGATGAAATCATGTTTTTTGTTAGCTTTAGTTCAGAATTGTATAATCCTAATGCCAGCTTCCTTCTCTGAAAAGATTAATCTTATATGCTGGCAGCTACAGACAAACACCATTTTCCACACTGTAAATTATGAATGAGGCTTCAGACGGCTGTTGCTGTTGTGGAACGAAACCATCCCAGCAGTGTAAATCTCTGCAGATGAACTCTATAGCATTTATGTGTGAAAAAAAAATACTTCTTATTAATTGATCTCATGGAATAAGCAGCACACATGATCACAGAGCATTGTGTTGGTGTATTTAAAGAGCGGTCGCTGTGGAAGAGGGCGCACGTTCATGGTTACTAAAGACTTGCTAATGGCTGCTCAGTCCCTGGAGGAGTATTTCTTCCTACCGCTCCAGTCTTCATACTGTAAGTGTGAACAGCACTTTTCCCCTGCGAAATGACTGATTAAGGGACAACTGCCTTCCCAAATTAATTTACTTTGTTTATCAGAGTAACCGCAATAAAGACAGCATGAAATCAAAATTAATGTGTTTTGGTCTCTTTGTGAACAACTCAATAAAATAAATTAATAAATGAGTGAAAGAAAGAAAGAAAGAAAGAATAAAAAAATAACATGAATGATCAATAATAAATTAATACATGGATGTATGGATGAATGAATGAAAAATAAATACATGAATGAACACATGCATAAATGCAGAGATGGATAAATACAATTATGTTTAAATTAATACGTAAATAAATAAATACATGAAAAATGAATACATAAGCATACAAATTAATAATTCAATGAATGAATGTATGAAAAAAACAAAAACATGCAAACACATTTCTGGTTGTTACATTTCGTAAAATTGGTCACAAACTCTTCTTATAGACTCTGTATTAACTCTTTCTCGGTTAGTCTAGTCAATATCGTGTGGCTTTGGAAAAGTCCCTGAAGTGGCCACCCACATTCTTTCCATTGGTGCGGAAAAGTGGGTGGAATGTTTCTTAATAACTACTCATGTCGGACATGACATTCGATGCAGTCTGAGACATTTCGTTCAGAACGTCTCAGCATTTTTCATCTCCTCGGGCAAACGGCCAGAGTGTGTTTCTGATGTAACTGAATGGAATCTGCAATGTGTTTCAGAATCAAAACCTGTTCTGCCCATGGGGAATAACTCATAACGCATTTAATACTTCTGTTCTCTTCTGTGAAACTGATAGATAGGTTTTCGTGTCTAAGGGCATTTTGACTGACCTTATTTCTTACTCCAATAAAGCATTCATTTATTCATTTTATTAGTACCACTCCAAAGCAATTTGGCTGTGCCCTGAGCTCAGGCCACTATCCAGAGTTTATTTACACAGTTGAGTTATGATTGCTCTGGGGGTGGAAAGTGAAGGACGATGACTCTTAGACCGTCCCCACTGCAGGAGACTTAACCCTAATGGATTTTCGTCTCTGCATCCATCTATTACCCTCTCAGTGCTCATTACAGCCCCGCTCACTGCACACCAGATAGATGCATTCAGTATTACAAATATCTCACACATTCTTCATGATGTGTTTTCATCAACATGCTGATGTCTTTCCTTCTTTCCAAGCCTAAACAAGTAAACCATCTCAGATCCAGGAAATAAAAATACACATATTATAGAACCCTATAATATATACAATGCAGAAGGCCAAAAAATGAAATTTTTGTTACATGGTTAAACTTAAAGCTTTTCACTACAAGCTGCCAAAACAAATTTGATTAAACGTAAATAAATAATGAAAAAATAGATTACGATTGTACAGTAGAATTAACTTATTAATTGAATAGCAATACATTTAAAAAATATATATATTTACAAGGAATATTGCATAATTGTTCATCCATGATTTAATTTAAACAGTTAACCTCAGTTGTGCACCACTTTGTATTTTAAAAGATTAAAGAACTTAAAATAATCATAATTTCAATATATGCATAAGAAATAAGAGAATAAAATAATTAAAAAACAGATTTAAAACAAATGTAAAAAAACTTAAGAATGAAAAAATATTAAATTAATTTGATTACTAATGTTTTTTTTATTATAGATTTGCATATACAAATAAAAAAGCAATTTCTTTGGGCACTATTACATTTAAAATTTTAATAAAGTATTAAATTGTCCAAGTTTTAATCAATTCAATGCATGAGGCATCCTTAGTGATTAGTGAAATATATTTAAACTATTAAAACAGTAACCGATAAATAAATAAATAAAATGGAAAACACAGAATTCATTATATTAACTATGGCATATTGATAAGAGTAAGAATCAGAGGAAGAACTACTGAAGAACCTTTAACATTTGGAATAAATATATTAAGTCTTAAAAAAAAACAACAACTAACAATTAAAAATAACACAGAAAATCAAATGACATCCGAGCTGTAGGCCAGTGCTCAAAGATGTGGAAATAAAACAAACTCATTGATTTCTAAAACCAGTTTTGGCTTTTCAGTAATTTACATCAATGACAACAATATAATTTGCCATTTCAAGGAAATGTTGGTTAAGACTAATATAAATATTAGCCACATTGTATACCAGATGCAATTCATTACACTTCTGCACTACACTGACAATTGCATGATACTGCAATTCAAACATGTACTACACAATGACAACTGATTAAAATATAATCAAACAGCTTTTGCAACACTTACAGGAAGTTAACAAGTTCTGCAATGTAGAATCTAAGTTTACTTTAAACAACAATTTTTCTAATGGGTTTTTAATGCTATGCATGCAGCTTTTATTAGCACAAATTAATTGGAATAATTGAACTTCATTTGTCACACTGTGAGACCACTGGAATGAACCAGTGAAGGGGAAAAAAATAAATAGTAAAAACTAACCTTAAAACATACACTTTCCCTTAAATTCCAGTACATTTAAATCTAAAATCTTTAAAATTACATAAAATGCATCGCAGCTTCAGTAATGTAAGCTTTAATGGTTATTAAATAAGAGAGACTTTACTGTCAGACAGCTCTGTTCCTCACTACCGTATCCATGTGTACACACACAAACACGCACAGCATGCCGCACAAAACAGTGCAAAATAAAAAGGCAGAGTGACAAACACACACAAAGCAAGACAAGAGCTTCATGCAGACACTGAATCTGTGTGTGAGAGAGCGAGCGATGCTCCGTTACCTTGCAGCAGCTGAAGAAAACACACTATGAGAGCACTGCCATCTGCTTCGAGCACAGGGTGCAAAGACCAGGACCAACTCGGTCTTCCAACTCTGATGTTCCTGTGCTCTGTATCCCTCTCTCACGCAGACGGACTCCTCCTGTAGGATTTGCCTGAGGAAGGGAGCTACTGTACACCCCTATCTCTCTCTCTCTCTATCTATCTCTCTCTCTACCTTCATTCCCCTCCTGCTGTCTTTCTTCACAGTCTTACTCAAGCTCTGCCTTCAGCGCTCTGGAGTGCTCTCTATCTTGCTCTCCTCCGGTATACTCTCTCTCTCTCTCTCTCTCTCTCTCTCTCTCTCTCACCCTCATTAGATCACTGGATTGACTGCTTCTCACTGTATATTTGTTTATGGGAAAACGAGTGAGTGTGAGCACGTGTTCACTACTGGTTTTCCACATTACCCTCTGTTGCATTAATTGTTAATCACAAAGGAAAAATATCTTGTTTTTGTTCTACAAAATTATTTTTACGATTGTCAAACTTAAAATATTTGATTGTTGCATTGTTGGTTGCAGGGCCTTTTTTTTATTCATATTTTATTTGATTGTGTTTGTAAAAAATTAATTTATAAAAAAATCAAGAAGTTGCAATCTAAAGTTTACATCTGTTTATTATTTTTTTTATATTAAATGGATTTTCAAATTCTATATTTCTAATTACGTAAATATTGTCAAATAAATATATATATATATATATTTTAAATATTAAAGCATGTCAACATATTCTGTTACACCAAAAACACAAAATAATGATATAAAAAAACAAAAAAAAAACATCATATGACCCCTATAAAGTGTTCCCAAGATATTGTTATACTGAAACTAATAAAATAACATTTATCTTGCATATTAGGCCCCGTCCACATGGAGACGCATCTCGCCGTATACAAATAAATTTTGTATCGTATAGGTGTTTCGTCCACATGGATCCACCTTTTTGGAAGAGTGAAACTGATATTTTTTTTAACTGTGTCTCAGAGTGGATAAATTTGAAAACGCTGCCTTTGCGCTGTCCTGTGGCCAGTGAATCCGTATATTTTCGGAATATTTTCAGCCCACGTCTTGCCCCTAGTCAAACACCTCTACATCACGTAACAGCAACAAAAACATGAACACACACTGAACGATTGTCTTTTCATTAACTAACATTAACACGGATTAATAAATGTATTGTTCCATGTTCATTTGTGTACCACTCGCTAAGGTTTAAGCGCATAGTCTTCTTCTCCATTTTTACAGCACCACATTCTGGTCTGGCATGTATACTACATCGTTTTGTGGTCTCGTGTGGACGTGGATATTTCTTGAGACAAGGAAAAAAAAAGATTGGATAGGGAAAGCTCTGACTTTGTGTGGATGTAGCATTAGTTTCAATGATGAAACCCATGTGCATTCACAGGGAATCAAACCATTGAGCTTGTTATTGTGCTAGACTATGACAGAAACATTTATTTTGTGTATGCATCTAACCTCAAGTTTATTCAGGGAGAACTGTCACTGTAATAACTTTACTGTAAATTGCTATGGATAAAAGCATCTGCTGACAGTTGCTATTTTCTTTCTTACTAAATATAAATCTGAACAAGAGCATTACATTGATCAATGCCTACAATTACATATTATTTGAAAACAGCCATTTTAGCTAAAAGAAAATGGCTGAGATGTTTTGCATAACCGTTTTAATAAAACTTTTAATGAAATCATGTAAAAAAAAACAGACTATGTAGATTTAGAAATACAAAGTAGCATAAACTAATTTTTAAATTGATTACTCATAATAAAATAAGCTGTTCCGATTACTTTCAACATAATTCACTCATAAATGTAGTCATGGCCCTGGAGCAAATTAATTGCAAGTCCTGCACAAAGCATGCTAAAAATGCCACATCGGTGACAGATGCAAAATGGGATATCGTTTCGATAGACCAATCTACTTTGAGTGTAATCTAAACGAGCCAATGCACACTGGCAAGCAATTATTGCATCCAGATGCCGCTGATCACAGTGTGAGTATAAAAAGGCAGCAGGTGCAATGCATACCAGGTTTTCGCTGAGAAGCCGAGCTGGAGACCTGGCAGCTCAGCGGCGGTACAGCAACCATGGCGATGGGATGTGGCGTCTCCATTCCCTCCTTCAGGGAACAAGAGGGTTACCATACGTAACAAAGACGCTTCCTTTCAGTCGGTCACTCTCTCGGGATCCCTACCAAAGCGTCATGGGTGCTGCCCCTTCCAGTGCCCTGTGCGAGCCTTCCGTACCCCTATTAGGCGTAGGCCGGGGCTTGGAACAAGTAGTTCCACTCACCATTGTCAAAGCACTACCTCACCGGCTGAGATTAGTTAACACTGGAAAAACTTACCTGTTCCGCTTGGAACAGGGACGCTTGCGGAAGCCCTATTCTTCCCGAAGAAGGTCTCGGGAGCAAATACACAAATAGCATCCCTTTAGGGGGTGTTGATGGCGCAGTGTATAAGACACATGCCTTTGGTGTGAGAGACCTGGGTTCGAATCCACTGTGAGACACCAATGTGTACCTGAGCAAGACTTAACCCCTAGTTGCTCCAGAGGCGTGTGAACTCTGACATATATATATATATATATATAGCAACTGTAAGTCGCTTTGGGTTAAAAAGTATCAGCTAAATGAATAAAAAGTTAACTGGGGGGCAGGGAAGGATTTAACCTCCTGGCCCCTCTAAGGAACCTGACAATGAGGTCATGCTTACCTAAAGACTTCCCATTCATGGGGTCATGGTACGCAACAATGGCGGCAACCTGGACTTTGAGGGTGGAGGGAAACAACCGTCGCTCTAGTCCTTGCTGCAGAAAGGAAAGCATGGCCACAATCGGCATCTACGGGGGTCCTTTCAACAAGAAGATCACCACTTGCCGAACAGGTTGTACTTCAAGGCATAAGCATAGATGCAAGGCATAAGTCTCATAGATGGTGCTCTTGCCAAAGTGATGGTGTCCACTACCTCCTGGGGTAGGTCACCTAGAACCTCTGCGTTCCGTTCAGGGACCAGACATGGAGTTCTCAAAGGTCTGGACGCGGGTGCCAAACGGTGCCCCGTCTCTGAGTCAGTAGTTCCTTCCTCAGAGCAATTGGCCAAAGAGGGTCTTTTTCGTGGGGAGCACTAGTTCGGGGAACCAGGTCCGAGTTGGCCAATACGGCACCACTAGCAAGACTTGCTCCTCGTCCTCCCGGACTTTGCACAATATCTGTGCGAGAAGACTCTGGGGGAAATGCATACTTGCGTAGGCCCTGCGGCCAGCTATGTGCCAGTGCATCCGTGCCGAGTTTCCTTTGTCAGGGAGTAGAACAATTTGCAGTGAGAGGTCTCTGGAGAAGCAAACAGACCTACCTGAGCGGCTCCGAATCATCTCCAAATCAGCTGGACCGTCAGGGGATGGAGTCACCATTCTCCCGGGAGCATTGCTCGAGACAGCTCGTCAGATGTATGGTTGAGCAGGCCTTGAATGCGAATGGGATGAAGTGACCGACTCCAAAGGAGGAGGTGGCGGGCGAGTTGTGACATGCGACGGGAGCACAGACCACCTTGTCAGTTGATGTACGCAACAGTTGCTGTGTTGTCTGTTTGGACCAGAATTTGCTTGCCTCGTAATTGACCTCTGAGACGGTTTTAGGCAAGGTACACTGCAAACAACTCTAGCCATTTGATGTGCCACTGCAGCTGTGTGCCCATCCAAACCCTTGAGACTGCATGCCAGTTGTACATGGCCCCCCAGCCGGTGGTGGAGACATCCATGTAACATGCCTGGAGATCTGCTCTAGGGCCACCCCTGCCCAGAGAAAAGCGAGATCTGACCACGGGGTGAGGGTTTGGTGACAGGCCAATGTAACTTGGACCCAGTGAGTGCCATGCTTCCATGCCCACCTCTGGACTTAGCCATAAAGCCAGTGCTGGAGCGTTCTGATATGTAATAGGCCAAGCAATGTAAGTAGCGCTGCGGCCACCATATGACCCAGGAGCCTCTGAAAAAGTTTCAGTGGGACCGCTGTTCTGCCCTTGAACATATTCAAGCGGGCTAGCACCAACCACGCACGTTCCTATGTGAGGCGTGCTGTCTGTTCAACCGAATCCAACTCCATGCCGAGAAAAGAGATCCTCTGCGTCGGCTGTTGATCCAAAGCCCAACAGGCTCAGGTGCCGGAGCATCAAATCCCTGTGCTTGCACCACTGATCCCGGGATTGTGCTAGTATCAGCCAATCATCTAGATAGTTGAGAATGTGAACACTCTGCTCTCTGAGAGGAACAAGAACCCCCTCCACGACTTTCGTGAAGATAGGGGAGACAGGGACAGCCTGCAGGGCAGAACCTTGTACTGATATGCCTGTCCTTCGAATGAGAACTGCAGAAAGGGTCTGTGGTGCAGAAGGAACCATACATGAAAGTATTCGTCCTTCAGGTCGAACACTGCAAACTAATCTTTGGGACGGATGCACCTGAAGATGCGTTTCTGCATTAACATCTTGAACGGTGAAGCACCGTCTCGTCAACAAACAAAGCTTCCGAGAACATGTTGAACTCGTAGTTCACAGCAGACACGGTTGAGCAGAACGATACTAATGCTTGGCTCCAAGTGAAAAGCTGGTATGCATTGCACCTGCTGCCTTCTTATACTCACTCTGTGATCAGCGGCAGCCTGATGCAATAATTGTATGCCAATGTGCATTGGCTCATTTAGTTTACACTGGAAGTAGATTGGTCTACTGAAGCAATATCCCATTTTGCCTTGGTCAACAATGTTGCGTTGTGAGTGATCGACTGAAAGGGAACATTTTAAATACAATGACAAATGGGACTACAGACTAAACACACCTGGGATCAATGAAGCAACATAGAAAACACCTGGAATCAAATTAATCAACATGAGGACGAAAACTGGGTCAAAGAGAGAAAAATAAACACAAAACACGGAACAGAGTCTGACACAACCATGCATTTAATTAAGTTCACAGGTCCCCTAAATTAGTTTTTTGATGTGCATAACTATAACAGATTGAAAGATAGTATAACAAGTTAGGGGATTAGAAATTCCTTTTACAAGTTCCTTTCAAATGTGAAAATACCATTGCAAATCTTAAAACAATTAGTGTGATCAAAGCCACCTCTAATAATGAATTTCTGGAATTTTAAATAAAAAGTGTATCTTTATGTAATAAAGTACACACAAAGCACTTACACATAATTAATGTTAACATAAATGAAAAAAAGACAATAAAAATGAAGTGTATAGAGGTTGTTTTGAATTTCAGTTTGAAAAGATCTGAGTCTTATTTGGCACTCACTGCCATGACATTCATTATGAATACATGCAGCATGATGAGAGAACTATGAGATTTGTTATGAATTATTGCGCTTGAGTGGGAGAAGCATAATGGAGAGAGATTAGATATATGTTGCTTTACTATGAGGTCAGCTTCTCACAAACTTGATTATTCATACACAATAGAATGAATAGGGGCATCTTAAAATCATAAATCACAAGGAACTGAGCTTGCACATAAATTACATTTTTATAGACTATAAAGTTTCTTCATATACAATTGGCCACATTTAAAGATTAAGTAATACCAGATAAACATTGTTTCTTTAAAAGCTGAAAGCTGATGTACTGCTTACACTTTTGATAAAACACCCTGCAGTCTCCTGTTATACAAACGTTTTGTAATTACAATCATATTTATTATATGGAAGAACATTGGAAAAAAATATTTACATTTAAATGTGGTTACATGAAACATTTGTTTCAACTTGTTCTGTGCAACTTAAAAAAAGTGGTTGAAACAGATTAGATTACAAAATGATCGTGTTTAATGCTTGTTGATCCTTGATTACAATGAAATTCTGCCATAGAAATAAAGCAATTAAATTTATTAATTAAATATTCCATTAACCTAAACACAAGTTCCTTTTCAGGAACTCGGGCTGTGTTGAACACTTTGGGGAAGGTCCCTGATGAGACTGACTCTGAATATCGTGTGCAATCTGTCCAATGGAAGGGTGTGACATCACGGGCGGGGTGACGTAGCGACCAGGAAGCTATAAAGGCATGTGCCAGGCAGCTGACTTCAGTTTCTTGTCTCTCAGCAAGTGCTCCGTATGTGCATGTCATTCTTTCTTGTCAGTCTTATTTATTGTCATTTGTCACTATTAGCTCCTTTAAGTAGCTATAGTATTTCAAAGAGCAAAGATAAGACAAGGCATCTGAAGGGTGAATCCAGACCGCATTCAGACTGTGTGTTCCTTCCTGCTCAACAAAGCTAAACACTAGAGGCGGGGATACACACAGTCTGTGCGTGGTCTGCCCAGGATCAAAGCGCACTGCGTATGATTTCACATACTTCGATCATGGAGGGCTCTCTTCGAGGAGTGAACCTTCGCCAGCATTCCTTGCGATGCCGGTCCCGCTTTTGCAGAGGCAGAGTGGTGCCAGCATTCGTTGGGTTCGCAGATCGATCTGCTGGAGGGAATGGAGACGGCACGTCCTTATCTCCCACCTTTCCCATCAGATCTGCCCGGTGTATTCGGAAGCCCGAGCTTCAGTTCTTCCCCCCGAGCATCGGGCTTGACGCTCTGCCTTTCTTTCTCTAAGGAGACTGACATGGATGGTGTCAGCGAGCTTGTAGTTGCACAAACATAAAGTTGCATAAGCCCCAGTAAACAACAAACAATATTATGCCTAACACTATACGGGCAGCGTTAATGAGCAGCTATTTAATCTCAGAGGGGGTTAATATTGTTTGTGTGTCTAAGCTATTCGCGCAGTTTCGAGGCAATGCGTGTATTACATCATTTTCAATTTTGATGTGAATTTTTCCATACCCGACCACTTGTCTGGTTGTTTAAACTCCATTTAATAAGGAGGAGTTAGTTCTATCACTTCAATGTGTACTTTATCACAATCTAAACCGTGTTTACTTGTCTGATTGTTTTTTTACAATATATTCTGAGAAATGTAATGACTTTGAGAAGTTAATATATCACTTCAATGTGTATTGTATCACATTCTAGACCATGTTTACTTGCCTGATTGTTGGATTGCATTAGATTCTGAGGTATCTAATGACTGTTATCTAATTTTGAGAAGTTCAATATATAACTTCAGTGTGTATTGTATCACAATCCAGACCATGTTTACTTGTATGATTGTTTGATTGCATTAAATTCTGAGGAACCAGAGGCGGAAGCAACGCTCTGGGCCAGCGACTTCTCAGCCTAATCCGAATCCGATGGAGCCGTACTTCAGGCTGGGAGGTCCACGACCAAGAAGTCATGACGCATTTTGGTCACGACTACAGAATGTCAGAGTTTAAGGGTGCAGCGGCTTCCAGCGAGCACTGCTCTCAGTTATTTCTGCCCGTGAGCATAGCAGAGCTGAGACGCTTGCAGCCCCTTCGGGGGCCTCTTACACCAGAGATCAGTCTCGAGAGACTGATTCCCTTAGTACATTAGTTAGCAGCATGGAAACTACTGCCAAATGTATCTCAATGGGTCCTGCACACAGTAGAAAGAGGCTATCGCATTCAGTTCGGCCATCCACTGCCAACATTCTATGGGGCTACACCGACAGTAGTCGGCCCCCAGCAGGCTCTGGTGATGGAACAAGAAGTGAATACCCTATTAATGAAGGAGGCCATCGAAGTGGTCCCTCCTCTAGACAGGGAGTCCGGGTTTTACAGCCGGTATTTCATAGTTCCAAAGAAGGATGGGGGGTTGCGTCCGATCTTACACTTACGTCATCTAAACCTCTCAGTAATGTCAATGAAGTTCTAAATGCTCACTGTCAAACAGGTTTTAGTTCAAATCATATCCGAGGACTGGTTTGTCACAATAGATCTCAAAGACACATACTTCCATATATCCATCCTTCCACAACACAGGAAGTTTCTGAGGTTCACTTTCGGGGGCAAAGCCTACCAATATCGAAATGTGTAGATGCGGCTCTGGTTACCCTCCGTATGCAGGGCATCCGCATTCTGAACTTTATCGACGATTGGTTGATTTTAGCTCATTTAGAGCAAATGGCGGTTCGACATCGAGATGTTGGTCTCGCACATATGGGGGAGCTGGGTTTGAGACTGAACGCCAAGTAGAGTGTACTTTCTCCAGTTCAGAGAACCACCTATCTAGGCGTAGTGTGGCATTCGACCACGATGCAGGCACGTTTGTCTCCTGCTCGGATCGAGTCAATCCTTACCTCAGTCAAAAGAGTCAGAGAAGGCCAGTCACTCAATGTCAAGCAGTTTCAGAGACTGTTAGGGCTTATGGCAGCTGTGTCCAACCTGATACTTTTTGGCCTCCTGCACATGAGACCCCTACAGTGGTGGCTCAAGACCAAGGGATTTTCCCCGAGGGGGAATCCATTATGAACTATCAAGGTCTACCTTCGTGCCTTAGACATATGGAAGAAACCTTGGTTCTTGAATCAGGGCCCGGTGCTGGAAGCTCTTTGTCGCCATGTAACGCTAGAGTTAGACGTGTCCCTCACTGGTTGGGGTCCGGTCATGAGTGGCCACCCTGCCCGCGGTCTGTGGAACGGTCGCCATCTGACATGGTGTACCAGTTGCCTATAGATGCTAGTGGTCTATCGAGCAATGAAATGTTTCCTCCCAGACCTGAGAGGTCACCATGTGTTTGTGCGCACTGACAACAATGAGCAGTGTTTATTTCTGGGAGATTGACTGTGGAAGCAGGGGGGCTTCACCCCGATGTGGAGAAGTAGAGAAGTAGATATGATATCAAGTGATATTGTAATGTCCCCTCTGTTTCTCTCTAGTTCATCCAGCTCCTCTTCGATTGGATGCTATGGTACAGACCAGGCTGAGGCTTTGTCTGTACACCTTTCCCCCTATCGCTCTGCTCCCGGAAGTTCTGACTAGAGTACGCCGGGACGGGGTCAGTCTTCTGTTAGTAGCCCCATTCTGGCCGGGCCCAGTATGGCTCGCAGATCTGATCTCTCTCATCGATGGCTCTCCAGGGGAGATTCCGATCAGGACAGATCTACTCTCTCAGGCGCAGGGCAAAATAATTCACCCTCGCCCGGAGTTGTGGGTGTGGCCCCTGAGTGGGATTGACCAAGGTTGTTGAGGAAACCGTACGCCCTGAGGTGGAAGCTCTTCACCTCATGGTGCAGAGTCCGCCAGCTTGACCTTGTTAACTGCCCAGTTGGTACAGTTCTGGAGTTTCCACAAGCTAGGCTCTCTGCAGGGTTAACTCACTCCACCTTAAAGGTGTACGTGGTGGCCATAGCTGCTTACCACGTCCCTTTCAACGATCAGTCAGTGGGTAGACATCCCCTAGTTACACATTTCCTTCGCGGTGCGCTGAGCCTGAGACCTCCAGTATGGTCCCGTGTTTCCCCCTGGGACTTGGTTGTAGTGTTAGAGGCTCTTTGTAAAGCTCCATTTGAGCCAATGCAGGATATCTCAGATAGACATCTGACCCTCAAGACTGCCCTATTACTGGCTATTACTTCTCTAAAGAGAGCTGGAGATCTTCAGGCCCTCTCGGTGGCCCCTACCTACTTAGACTTTGCCCCTGGTATGGCCATAGCATTTTTTATACCCTCGAGTGGGTTACGTTCCTAAAGTTCCCTCTGTTACACCACAACCCATAGCACTGCAGGCCTTCTGCCCACCTCCCTTTCGGGAGCCAGACCAGGAGAAGCTAAACTGTATGTTTCCAGTTCAAGCGCTGGACGCAAATGTCCACAGAACTGTCCTGTGGAGAAATTCAGACCAATTGCTTGTTTGCTACGGTCCTCCTGAAAAGGGTTTTCCTGCATCTAAGCAGACCCTAAGTCGTTGGATAGTCGAGGCTATCAACATATTCTATGAGTCCTCTCCTCTTCCCCCTCTTTTGGGAGTCAAGGCTCACTCTACTCGGGGTATGGTGGCCTCTAAGGCCTTCTCGGCAGGTGTGTCCCTCTTGGACATCTGCAACGTTGTGGGGTGGTCCACACCCTCTACATTTGTCAGATTTTATGACCTAGATATACGAGCCACTCCGGGCTATTCTGTTCTCTCATCTTAGCTGTGCTCTTTGGATACACACTAGGCAGGGATTTGGAAGTCTGGCAGCATGGGCACATCATTCCCCAAAGCGTTCGATTCAGCTCGAGTTCCTGAAAAGGAATGTCTCAAGGTTACGAATGTAACCCTGGTTCCTTGAAGGAACGAGACGCTGCGTCGCATAGCCATACTCCCAGTACCTCTGCTGGTGCTTGCTTCCCTTCTCAAAGCTGAAGTCAGCTGCATGGCACGTGCCTTTATAGCTTCCTGGTTGCTACGTCAGCCCTCCCGTGACGTCATGCCCTTCCATTGGACAGATTGCACACGATATTCAGAGTCGGTCTCGTCAGGGATGTTCCCCAAAGCGTTCGACACAGCGTCTCATTCCTTCAAGGAACCAGGGTTACATTCGTAACCTTGAGACGTTCCTTTTCAGGAACTCAAGCTGCATCGGATGCTTTGAGGAACGATGTGCCCATGCTGCCAGACTTATAAAAAAACACATATAAAAAAAAGCACAACATACGATCATCTGAGAATATGGGATCACTTTTGGAAGTGTTCATATGCATCTATTTCATCTAAAAACACAAGATGTGGAAGCATGAGGACAGATATTAATGGTTGTATTCAAACTGAATAGTCATAGAATCTCAAATTGCGCTTGTTATGGATACCAGTAGAAATTAGTCCATGTGTCACAGTGGAGAGCTCTTACAGCAATGATCATGTCACGAACAAGAAACAAAGCATTCAGAGGTCATCCGAGCATGTTTACATGCACATTAATATGCTGATAACTACTGATAAACTTACTGAATCATTCCATTTTGCCATTTTACATGCAAATCAATTATCCATCAATGCGGAAAGAATTAAAAAAAAAGAAAGAAAGACAATTCCAGCAGGAAAACTCATACAGACTGATATTCTCATGCAGTTAATGCAGCATTATATGCATATAATGAGCCAGTGATGCTTGAGATATAAAAATATTTTGTTTTCTTTCTGTCAGTTGCTTAGTTATGAGGGTGAAACTGGATTAGTCAGTAACCTTTATCACAAAGAAAACGTGAAAAAGTGACGTGACATTCAGCCAAGTATGGTGACACATACTCAAAATTCTTGCTCTGCATTTAACCCATCCAAAGTGCACACACACAGCATTGAACACACAAACACACACACATCGTGAACACACACCCAGAGCAGTGGGCAGCTATTTATGCTGTGGCGCCCGGGGAAAAAGAAGGGTCTAGATGTTCACCCAGTGACAAAAGAAATGTGTCTGAAAATAGCCTAAAATAAAATATAATTACTATTTGTCAATTGACTCTGTGTGCCTATCTATATATCTGTATATATTCCTATCCATCACCCTTACATAAAAACCACATGTCAAAATCACATGTGCAACTCATATGAAACATATGAACTGCACATGAAACATGGTTTTGGAACATTCATATGGTGTAAATGTGTGAAACCAGTGTGATCACATGAGTATTTTTAAAATATTTTTTGCACTTACATTTTTTTTTTTAAACTATTTTTTACATTTTAATTTTAAGCAAATGTTTTTTTTTTTTTTTTCAGATTATGTATTGAATTAATTGTTTATGGGTCACTGTAAATCTGTGAAACAGTGAAAATGTTCTTGCTTACACTGAGGCTCAAGAAGCTCTTTGGATGACTCTCAAATCATGCTGGAGAATACGATCACAATGTTTTACATAAACTCAAGGAGTTCATGCAGCTCAAGGGCTGCTTGATGAGAAAGCAGTCTGTGGTCAGTCCATACTGACTGTGTTTAACAGTGTCACTTTGCAAGTTTTAAGTCCTATAAATTCCTTACTATGTCTCTGTTAGACCATTTCCAGTGAAATGAAGGATAAAAAGCATATTCTCGACTTCCTGTCGGAAGAGCTTGTTTTAGAAAAAGAAATCAGTCTAGATCATAAGAAAGTTCATTCAATCATTCCAAAGGCCTTTCTTTAATGTTTCTTTCATTCCCCTTTGAAATGATACACTAACTCCTGTGAACTGCCAGAGCAACTGACATCATGCAGTACAGGAATATCTGAAGAAATCTGGCAGGGTGACAGACAAGTCTTCACACATAAATACACAGCACAGGAAGATGATGCTTGCTTGTATTAAAAATCTCATTAAGTGCATGCATTCATCTTTGCTGATATTTTTTTTTTTTACAGCCTGTTTGTAGCATCTGCAATTAAAACACATAGTTATCTGTGCCAGATTTAAAAAAAAAAGGAAAAGTGTGGAGAGTGGTTTTCAAATAAATGCAGAATAACACTGCATACCACACTGATTAAAACACCAGTTTGAAACTGTGTGCTCATGCGAACAAGAACATACCAGGAATAACACTATTCCAGCAATGCAGTTACTTAGTAAAAACATGCCAGGTCATTATGCAGTTATAGGTTATTCTGGGTGACTGGCAGGTCATTGTGAGGTTGTTAGGGTGTTCAGGGAGGTTGCTACAGTAGGTGGTTGCTTACTGGTTTGAGTAAGTTTAAATCTCTATAACATTCTGGTTACCTCAATTTAAGTTTATGGCGATCCTGATTATTACCAGCAAGATGAGAAATACAAGTTACAAAAAGAGGGTTTTAATAGTGATGCCATGAAATAACCATTTTTGGTTCCTTTTCATGATCAGTATAAAACAACCATTTTATTCTTAGTGTGAAGAACATTTGAACGATCTAATGAACCCCACACCATGTTTATTTTTCTCTGTAGGATCTTTTGTGGAATGGAAAAGTTCCAGGGATGATAAGGGTTCTTTATGAAATAATTATTTGTCAAAAGGACCTTTATTCATGAACGTGAAACTCATTCAATATATTGCACGATACTGTATATTTAGGAATGTTGAATGTGTGTTTATGCCTATTGTGTGCTATTGGCTCTTATTTAGGCTTATTTATAGCACTGGTCTTTTGCTTCGCATTTAGCAGAATAGAGGCACATATTTGGCACCACTGGATTTGCATATCAACTGAAAATCCATGATTTGAAATGAATGTGATTTGTGAATGGCTAATACTGAGACAAAGATGAATCTACTTCAGTCCTGCTCTCCATATCATTCTTTGAGCGATTGTGTTATAAACCATTTTGTTCAACACATCCGATGCAGTTCCAGTGGATGTGTGTGTGTGTGTGTTTTCTCATCACACCAGTAACAAAGTGGTTTCACATTCACTTTTTACTGAAATAAAGCTTTGAATTTTACAAAATTCAATAACTAAAAAATGTCTCAAAATAAACCCTGTTGATGAAAACCAAATGATATGACAGATTTAATAAATCCATATAGCTTTGTCATGATTTGTTGTGTTTATTATAAATAAGAATACAGATATTAATAGTTCATTTTGATTGCTTTATATATATATATATATATATATATATATATATATATATATATATATATATATATATATATATATAAAACACTCCCAGTTCTGTCAGGCGACACAAAATGCTTCATATAGTATAATCTAAATGAACTTAGTATTGTTCAAGTAAAAACAAACAAACAAATGAACAAACAAACAAACAACCAAAAAATATTTAATATCCTGACTCAAGTTGCACAAACAAAAGCATTTTTTTAAATGATGATATGAGGTAGAAATATCATTTAAATGAATTTTGCAGAATTGAAAAGACTTCTAGAGAAGGATCTTACATATTATTTTAGCTTAAGCTTATTTCATGCCAAAAAAAAAAAAAAAAAAAAAAAATCATGCATATATGTTTGCTACTGACACACTAAATTATGAAACTGATGATAATTGATCACCTGTAAACAAAGTTTTGAATAGAATGTGAATGCATGGCTCAAGGTCACAGGAAATCTATTTTTAGTTTTTTTAAGAAAAAAGGTACGATGGCTTACAGAGCTTCCCCTCCACCAACTACAACATTAATAAAATTAATAGGTTACAAGATCACATCTGTTGTCAAGTCAACAAAACAAGATCAGAATATTATGAGAACAAAGAGAGTATAGTAGAACTGATTTTTTTTTTTTTTCAGGAGAATGAAATCATTTCGCACTGTCAGCTGCTGACATCATCAAAAAGTCACACAAGAGCTTTTAACCCACTGTGACTGAGAATCAACCTCTTGTGGCCTTTCAATATCAAGGGTGGGTGATTCCGGCAATAAAAAAGGTCTCTTATGAAAGAATAAAACTACTGTTCAGATGAAAAGGATGAAAAGTTATTAATCATGAGTCATGCTTGGCCATAAAAGAGAATGTAATGAATCATGCTCAGCGTGATGTTCCGTCTGTGTTGATCAGGAAGACGGTCAGAGATGAGGGAGCATTTGTCATCAATGTTTCAAAGCAGCCGTCAGCTGCTGCTACATTACTGTAGAAAGTGCCTGTGAAAATAAAATAAGGGTTGTTTGTGCACAAATCCCAGAAATAACTCCACTGTTAAAACAACAAGCAAGAACATGGATTCTATGACTGTATATTCAATATATATTTCAATATATATATATATTTTTATGTGCCCTAAAATAGGCATTTTATACTTTCCCAGTTATTTTCCCACTTATTTTCAGCTTTAAAATATAATAACTTAATAATTTTAAAATTCTAATTTCTAATTTTGAAATAGCACATACATATTCATGTATGAGACTTCCAGTAGCATGCAGTTTCTGAGACGGTGAGGAAATAAATAAATAAATATGTAAATTAAACCTCACAAATAAGTGGAATTTATATGTCCATTTTACAATAGTCTGGTTTTCTTCTTAGTTCACCCCAAAATGAAATCTTTGCCATCATTTACATCATCTCGTCATGAATGTGCATACGGCCGTTGCAGTTTATGTGGTTCACTTTAAACACGTAATCATGCTGACAGGCCATTATCCTTTTAAGAAAATATGCCCACTCAATAAAATGAGTAACCAAGTGAACACAGAGACTTCAGTACTTGGTACACCACACACAATGATGGGAACAATCAGTGAATAGTGTTTGAGTATCAATGGGTCATTTTTAGTACAAAATAAACTCCAGGTGTCACAAAACAGTATGTTACTAAAACAAAGAACAACTTACAACTAAACTAAACAAAAGCAACCATAAAACAGTGTACATTTTTTATTATTCATGCCCCGTTGCATGATGGGAAATATAGGATCATAACTTTGATATTTACTTAAAGAATCCTTGTAAACATAACAAACGGTTCCAAGTAAAATATACTTAAGATTTTTAACTTTAATTTCTACTTAGGCCATTTGAATTGAATTGAAAACGAAACCTCAATTAGCTTATTGAATTAAATGTGACACTAAAAGATAAAATAGTATTTGTTTGTTAAATTCACTTAACTAATGCTATCTTTATTTACAAGTTTAAAAAGAAAAATCACTTTTTACAGTGTAGGATGGCTTGAAGGTTAGTAAATTATGGGAATTAATATTTGGGGGTGAACTACTCCTTTAATTATTAAATGTTTCTTTTTCGCCATTATATTTCATTGCATATAAACTGCACACATGCGGACATATATATCCATCTAACAGAAGGAACAGAAATAAATGTAATTATTGCACTTTTAGAATAGAGTTCAGCACTGAGCGATCTGTCGCCATGCCAACAAAACCCAATTATACTTTCCCAGATAAATCCATAGAAACAAGCAAAGTCACTGCATCAAAGAGTCACTAACCCTCCTTATTTAAACCCAGCGGGACACCAGCCCTGACACAGTACAGTGAACCGCTGTGAACCGAACCTATATCATACTGTATGATGTGTGTTTACTGAAGTACAGCTATAAAGATTAAAGACTTTAATGCAACATACAGTGCAGGTAAACTGTATTTGAACACATTTAATAAAGTATGTATAATAATAATAATAATAATAATAAAATGCATTATACACTGAAGACAAAAAGCACTTTCAAGAAAAACATTTCCGAAAAAAAAATTACAAAGACACACAAGATTTTCATAAGAAATAAATACTTGAATTCAGCAAGGACACATACAATTCAGTGACAGAAAAGTGTATCACGGTTTCCACGAAAATAAGAAGCGAAAAAAAATAAACATTGATAGAAATAAATGAGCAACAAATCAGCATATTGGGATCATTTCTGAAGGATCATGTGACACTAAAGATTGGAGTAATGATGCTGAAAATTCAGCTGTGCATCACAGGGATAAATGTGATCCTGGAGCATGGGTGCGCTGGGATATATTTGTAGCAAAAGCCAAAATTACATTGTATGGGTCAAAATTATAGAATTTTCTTTCATGCCAAAAACCATTGGGATATTAAGTAAATATCATGTTGTAAATTTCCTACTGCAAATATATCAAAACTTCATTTCTGATTTAGTAATATGCATTGCTAAGAACTTCATTTGGACAATTTTAAAGGTGATTTTCTCAATATTTCTAAAGAAACAAACAAAAAAAAAAAAACTGGTTTTGTCGTTCAGGATCAATATTACAGATTTATATGAATCTTACCTAAATTTTACCTCTCACTTCTTTCAGAAACATTAACAAAAATCTTACTAACTGCAATAATTAGAAGAGTAGTGTGCTGTTAAAAATGAGAATAAAATTTAGATCATGTTGACAGGTAATATGTTTCACTATAGCTGCGGTTACTCTGACAGGACGAGGAGAACTGACTTCATACATCCGCAAAATACAGAAATCACATATTATAACTTGATAAATATTTAAATACATAAAAAATTAAGATGATTAAAAGCCACTGAGCTTTTTTTTTTATATTTTAATGCAAAGAATATGTTTTTTTTTTTTTATGCTTTTTTTTTTTTTTTTACATCAGTGTCTTCATTTTTCTTTGTGCAAGTAGGACACCAAGTGGCTAACAGGCTTAGTTGCAGAATGACCAAGTTTCTGTACACTTTCTGTGCCAGGTAGAAACCAAGATACTGGTATAAAAATCTATTTTTTTTATCTACTGCTTAAATTATTACAAATGAAAGAGACTGGAGTGATAGTACTGGAGATGACAGATAAACACAAATAAAGAAGCAAATACAGTGCGTGTGTGTGTGTATTCATAATTATTTAATGCTGTGAACTCCTTAGAACGGTTTGCTTCAGGCTATGAGACCATCACCAGCACAAGCACAAGCACAAGCAGAAGACTTCTAGAAAAGAAGATCTAAGTCATTGGCTTCCTCTCATGTTTCTCTCTCTCTCTCTCTCTCTCTCTCTCTCTCTCTCTCTCTTAAGCCACCATGAAGAAGTAATCCTGTAGTTCACAGAGCTTCGCTCACTGACAGGACCTCAGAGAAAGAGAGATGGAAATGTAAAATTCACAGTCGTAGTGCTTTGAAGTCGGCACAGCCAGAAGCTAATCAGAGAAAGCTGGCACGCTAGATTTGGCAGGATAGAGGGCTGTGATTATGTTAACTGAAACCCAGCGCTGGGTCTCGAGCCTCTAGGGCTTTCATTGAGTTCTCATAGCATGCTGCCAATAGCAGAAGATATGAAACACAGAAAAATGAGGCCTGCAGAAGAGATGTGTTTGGGTAAAATATTCCTCCTGAGGTACACAGGCATATTAGCGCCTCATGACTCTTCTCTTGTTATCACATCTACGCCTTCTCTTTTGACTGTTCAAAAACTGTGTCTAACTCCCACTGAAGATTACACGAGTCTGTTTGTACAGTTATAGCTGCCTTTTTTTTTATGAAATAACTTATTTTAAAATGTAATTCTGAAAGTGACTGTAGCCCAGACTGGATCTCCAAAGTAACTTTAAAAGTCTTTGTTAAAGAGTTATAAGCCATGAAACAAATACATCATTATAAACCAATGTGTGTGTGTTACGAGTGATTACTAGTTAGGTCAAAAGTAATCAAAAAAGTAGTACCTAAAACGTGTAATGTCAAATGTGTAAAACACTCGATTACTTCATTCGCAGTGCTTCATGGGAGGGTTCAGAAGGGTTCTTTCAGTGCAAGTTCTAGTGTTTTTATTGGTGGATATTTCAGTGTAGGATCATGGGTAATGTAGTTTTTCACCAATTCTGTATATATATATATATATATATATATATATATATATATATATATATATATATATATATATATATATATATATATATAAACATATATATATATATATATATATATATATATATATATATATATATATATATATATATAAACATATATATATATATATATATATATATATATATATATATATATATATATATATATATATATATCAGAGATGCTCACAAGTCTCTGAGCTAGAGTCCAAGTCAAGTCTCAAGTCTCTGAGCTAGAGTCCAAGTCAAATCTCAAGTCTCTTTATTATATTAAGTCTCTGGTTATAATAAATGTTGCATCACGTACAGCGACCCATCCAAGCTGCTTAGAACACTGCATAGCTATATATAAGGAATTCAAAGCATGTAATATGTTATTATGACAACTCTATTTATTAGCATACAATATCAACTTTGATTTTGGTATATAATCAGTGTAAACAGGCTATTGCAACATGACAAAAACACCAAGAATGCTTTACTTTTAAGTTAATATCTGTATTTTGCATTTATGGATTCAGTAATGGCCTTCTGTCTGTCCTGGCTGTATAGCTGCACACCTCTTGTCTGGCTTAAGAATGAACAAAGCTACGCTGACTTATGTTATTCATACAATACCTACTCACAAATAAACATCAAAAACAAAGCCGGCTGCAATGAATTTCTGTGCAAAACAGCTTTTACTACAAACACTTCCACACAAGAACATTGTTATCACACAAGAACATTTTGATAGAGAACCAAAAATATGTAAAGTAGATAAAATTAGAATAAATAAAATGGAAATGTCTACATACTATTACTACTGTAAACTTTGCAAATAGGACATCAGCCCCTTCAAGTCAATGAACAATAACAAAGTGGGCTGCAATGAATATCTGTGCAAAACGTCATGGCTCCGCTCCTACCCAATGACAGAGGCACGCAGGTTTTTTTCCACTGGAGTACTCACGTGAAGGATGCGTGCACAACTAATAACTAATATCATCACGCTATAAAGGGTTGGCCCCTATAACTGTTCTGTCTCACGGAGGAGCTCATTTGTGTGCATCTGTGTGAAACACGCGCTCTGAAACACGCATAGGAAAAAAGAGCGACAGAAAGAACGGCTCCCCTCCAGCCGTGACTCGGCTCCCATCGTTCATGTTTATGAGCCGTTCAAAAGAATCGGTTCGTTCGCGAACGTCACAACTCTAACAGCGAGCTCATCTGAGGTTTACTAAAAATTAACATTACTCACGAGTCCCGGAGCTCGAGTCCGAGTCGAGTCTGAAGTCTTTCGAGGACGAGTCTCAAGTCGAGTCTGAAGTCACTGTTTGTGCGACTTAAGTCGCACTCGAGTCCGAGTCTCAAACTCGAGTCCCCATCTCTGATATATATATATATACATTTTTATAGTTGTAATAAAGCAGCCTGACTTCAACAAAAGCATTGACTCACAGCTCACAGTAGCTCTGTTTTTAAAGATTTACAAGTTACCATAACAAATTAATTATTCTATCGAGAAAACATATATCTTTTTATAAGAATGAAAGTTAAAGTCGGTGAAATGGTGACTGACTCCAGTTAAAATGTATTTTTCTTAACAGTAAAATTTAGTTACACAATTTTTTCAGTGTATGTTACACATTAAATTTACTTACTACAATGATAACAGTAAGTTAAGTACAATTAGATGCTAACCCTTACCCTGGCCTATAGTACCTGGTGTTAAACATTACACCGTACTTAAATATGTGCCTGTTTACATATTTCTCCGACCATATAGTTATTTGATCGTGAAAAGACCAGGTGTAAATGCCTTTTAGTTAAACTACTTTAGGAGGCGGTCTGAGACACATTACAAATGAAACTGGTAAATTTAAATGAATCTGGTTGTTGAAAACACATATGTAAATTAAGTCCTCCAAAAATAAATAAATAAATATGCGATGATGATAAATGTGTGAGAGAGCTTGTGACATGTCATAGCCAGATATGACAGTGCTAATGCAACCAACAATAATGCCTCAGACAGTTGTTCAAAATCTTCTTCATAATAAACATAACAAGCTGACCCTCTGAAACCCCTCGGTCCCTCAGGTCCAGGGCACCTCACAATAAAATTGCAATTAAAAAAAAACTGTCTACAAAAAAATATAAAATAAATAATAATAATTAAAAAAAAAAGCTTAGAATTACTCATGTGATTTTAATAAGCTGCTTGGTCGATTTGAACAACTTGTTTTAAAAAAAGGAGGAACTTTATACTCATATTGCAAAAAAAAAAAAAAAAAAGATTAAAAGATAACAAAATTCCACCCACTGATTATTATATCTCCCCCAAGTACTTTATACTGAAAAAAAAAACAAAAAACAATAATAAAAAAAATCCCAGCACATCCATAAATTATTTTGCCCTTATTGGGTTATTTCACAAAGCAGTCAAGACAATTCAATCAAAGCATATATCATCAGAGCTAACATCATTTAACCCCAGCGCTGGCTGGAGGAGAGCGGTTTGCACTTACTGCTCTCTCGTACAGTAGAAGCTCATTTATTCTGGAGGGAGGACAGCTTACACTTTTACATGCTTTCCAGAGTGAGGGATGAGTGTAGCTGAAAACTATCATCAAACTTCCTGTGTAGAAATGTTCAGCATTGAGGAAAGTGCCACAGGAAAACTGTGATTGTTATGCATCCGAGCTGAACTTTGAAGACTAATTTAATTTGCAAAAGCAGCCTAATATAAGCATCTCTTTTACATGCATTACATTGTTTTTTCCCCACATTCCCCTAACAATTTTGCCAACGATGAACAATTCTCTTAGTAATTTTAAGGAAAAAATAAAGATCAACTAAAATAATTGCCTCATAAGAGTCATCTCATAAACTACATGAACAAAATTTGGAAAATCCAGTAATTACTTTATACTCAAAAGTGCTTTCTGTCAATGCTTGACATTTTTTTGTGCAATATGTATCAGAAAAACTGACAAGAACAGACTGTGGACATGTCATCTGAGACCAGCACATCATTAACCCAGTAATAAAAACCGTCTTTGTAAGGTTCGCCTGGAGCTTTAGCTTAAAAATTAAAACCAATTACTGTGCGGCAAAACAAATCAAATGCAAAATGTCTCAATACCTATAAAGCAAAACGACTGAGTATGAGTGAAGGGTAGAGGAGGGGGCGTTTCAGGCTGAAGAATCTGGAATAGAAATGAGAATAAACTAAGGATGCTGATGAGCTAAAGTGTCTCTGAAGAATTCTCTAACCCTAACCCTATTACGGGAACCGCGATGGCAAAGAGGCTTAACAATATTGGTTACAGGATTTGAAGTGATCTAGGGACAGACGGCTTGTATTAAGCATGAGGAGGCAGTTATCAGGCTCTTAATATCTCTCTCCTCTGTGCTTCAACAAAGGTGCCCTCCAAAATCTAAAGCCCTCGGCTAAGAAATCTATTTCTGTACATCTATACATGTTCACCTGGAATTTACATCCTAAAACAAGTTAAGAACTGCATGTGCGATCTCTGAATCATCTTTAGATGAACGTCACACCACACCAGTCTCAACTGTCTGTTTGCATTACATCCATTCACTTAATCATTTGACTTGAACTCACAAATTTCACACGAACACATTCATTCGGCCCTGTAATCTCAAACTCAAACTGGATAATTATAGAGCACTGCAGCAGATGACTGGAATCATGTATCATTATTAGGGATTGAGTATAATGTAGCATACAGCCAAAACAACATAATAACATGGATTTCAGCAGAATTTAATCTGATAACTCACAGCATTAGCAACAATTCCCATGGGTATTTAAGGATGGCGTATTCAAGAAGATTATATGCATGCACAAAAAGAACGACCAAAGTCGAATTACACGTTATGTTGAAGTGCCAGTTGGCCAAAAATGTAACTTCTGTAATCATGTTGTCACCCAAATTTCATTCATATAGAAAAATGTGCAATGTATAGAAGATGTAAAATCTAGTTTTTGTTTATTGTGTCTCATGACATATTGTATGAGAAAAATAAATAAATCACCATTTAAAAATTATATTTTGAATAATGTATTAAAGTTAATTGAGTTTAGTGTTGTTTTTGTTCCCTTTAATTTCCAATATATAGACAAAAACTGTTTAAATGTTTAAACTAATATGTTCTTGTGTGTTCTGCATTAGTATTAATGGTTAATAGTTAAATTATGACAGTATTTTGATGAATTATGACTAAGTCATATGAACTATGACATTGATAATATATTTCCTGTCATATTCATTTTGCTGACCGGTATAAGATTCCTTGAGGCGAGGCCAGGTGTGATATCGCCAGGAAGAACCAGTTGGGTCCTAGTTATTGCCATTGAAGCACATCAAACACAGAAGTCACTTTCAAACCAAGCAGCATTTTGTTAGCTGGAAATTTGGAAATCTACATAGGGATATATTCCAGACAGGATTGGATTCCTATAGAAATGACTGGATTTTATCCACAAAAGTATGTAGTGCTGCTGTAAATGTGACTGCACCTCAGACACTTTGTGCATGCTGCAATAAAAGAAGGTCAGAAGGTTTAACATGACATGACGATGAGTAAATGATGATATTTCCATTTTTGACTGCACCGTCCCTTTAATACATGAAATGCATAATTCTAGATATGACTCTAAAATGCAACTTTATTATACCCACAAAGGCCAACAAGTCTTTGCCTTAAGCTCAACGCTTGATGTTCTTTCATTTTTGGAACCTCAAAAGCTAGACGTCCCATTGGGAGTCCCAGTGTGAGTGGAAATAAATAAAATGTTCAAACAAGAAGTTCAAGAAAGTCAGAGTCAACAGCATTGTCCAAAATGATGGTGTGGAACAGCAGGTGTGCATTGCAATGGTGATGCATCTGGTACAAAACAAGACAAATGGCAGGACATCAAGAGACAAGAAGAAACTCAAAAGGCTTTCATTCAGGAGACAGCCACTACAGGGGAAGAGCTAGCAGCAGTAAAGTAGGGTGGTTATCCATCTTCCTTTTAACATGACTCTTTTAGACTTCATATAATGGTATTGTCAGGATTCATCCAATGAACACAGAAAGCATGACTGTTTTTTTTATTTTTTTACATACACTTTGTCATATAAACAAAATAAAATGCACAAATAAAGGAAAGAAATTATGGAGGTCCAGGTTTCAGATGTTAACAGTTGGAATCTCCAACCCAAAAAACTCCCTTAACAAACAACACCCAGCCCTTATATTACCGGGACTGTACAATTAACAAATGACAAAGGGGACACCCACACACAAATACATTTAAATTACTAAAAGGGTTAGATTCACGATTCAAGATTTGTATTTGTCACATACACGATTATAAAGATACTGCAACACTAACTATAACACTAACATTCACCCAAAAATGAAAATTGGGCCATAAATGACTCACCCTCAAGGCATCCTATGTGTATATGACGTTCTTCTTTCAGACGAATCCAGTCAGAGTTCAATTAAAAATGGTCTTTGATCTTTCAAGCTGTTTAATGACACTCAGTGGGTGATGCAGGGCATCAGTCCAAAAGAAGTTAAATGAAAACCGCCCATACATTAATAAAAAGTGTCTGATATGGCTCTGGGGGCTTTTCATGTTTTGTGGCTTTTCTTTTTATCTCTTTTTATGTACAAAAAGAGATTATGTTTAGTGCTGAGTACAGCCCCCATATTATAACAATAGACAGAAAGAACAGAGAGAAAGAGAAAGAGAAAGAGAGAGAGAGAGAGAGAGAGAGATTACATGGGCAGCTAAACTTGGAAGCACTTTGGCCTTAAGTAATTAGATAGTTAAAGCAAAAACGGCAAAGCGCTGGTGTGTGCGTTAACCTCATTTTCAAAGTGCTGTGGCTAAAAATGTTAGTATGAAAGCTGCCAGGCTGCCACTTAAGATTAAACAATAACTATAAGTGATGTAAAAATGATTTCCATAAAAACACTGTGTAGCATATCAATGTGCAAGAGTATAATTGTAGACTCTTTTCTAAAATCAGTTTTGGAACAGTTCTTCAGTATGTATATATTTGTGTTCCACAGAAGAAAGAATCTAAAAGTTTTGGAACAACAATAGGGGGAGTAAATGTGGACATTTTAAAGTTTTATGCCTTTAAATCCAGTTGCATGAGTCTCTGGGTTATACAGTTTCTGTCACAATGGCTTTGTTGACTGGTTTAAAACTCCTTGAGGGGACCTTTGCTGTCACAGTCCATATTTTGTATTTAAAGCACAGACAATCTTGAGATAAACATTCATGCCATGTATGAAATTGCCATTAGTCCCTGAAAGAGCAGATTGGGTCCTAGTTATTGCTTTCTGTAGACAAACATATAAGATGTCCTAAAGAGGCCTGAAAGCCACGCTCTATTAAACTGAAACAGATGATCACATCTAATGTTACAACCTCTTGAAGAATCGATACCTTAGTGTGCGAGTCTCTAAAAGGATCTTTTTTTAAACGTGACTCACATGAGTGCAGCTCTTCAGGATCAATGGCAAGGCTCAAAATGTAATTTGTGATCCCCAACATGGACAAGATGAGATTATCAGGGCAAATTGATTTTCTTGTTAGACATGACTCTGCCTGGGAAGAGCTCGAAGAAATGTGATGAAATATTCAGACAGCTTTCCCTAATCTGAGCACATTCCTGAGGTGCACTAATTGCCTTTAGTCCAGCATGCAGTGGGGCATTGACTAACATCATGCACAGGCATGTGCTGAGGAGCAGAAATATAGCTTGTGCACTACAATGACACCAATGTCTGCGGTGTCCTTTGTTCTATATTTGTTCATAAATCAGACAAATCATTTGTTAATATATCTGACCACGCTTTTCTTACATCCTGGTGAAGAGTGCATCATGGGATTAAAGTAATTACATAAATTCTGTGATAATATTGTAACAATATATATAAGTCATTAAATCACTTTATTAATATGGATGTACGATTTAACCAAATAATAATACTAATTGTATTATTATTATTATTATTATTATTATTATTATTATTATCCAAATATTTTATTATATTTAAGTATATTATTACCACTACTTCAGTGTTATTTTCTATTAATTATTAGGTTTTAGTCAATATTGAGCTATTATTTACTTTGATTATAATGTTTTTCTGGCTCTTGTCCAGGATTGTTTTTTTATATATAAACCACCGATCGCCCAGCACAGCAGTGTCTTACCTGTGCTGATTTCTGCTCTTCCCAGGTGAGCTGCTGTGTTTCTGGAGATGAGTGAAGGGTCTCAGAGTGTTCTTCAGTAGACTGTCTTCAGACGCTTCCTCCAGCTTCAGCTGCGGTATAAGGTGTCCAAACGCCATCTATCCAAACCTGCTGTCTCCTCTTTCAGTCCTCAGATCAAGAGTGGAAAGAAAGAATGAAAAGCGCAGCTGTCTTCCAGAGTTATAGATCTTCAGCGCTCGCGCTGCAGAGAGGAATCAGCACATATTTTCCTTCCATGGCGGGACAGCAGGTGATGAAACGGTGAAGAGACGCTCTGCTGACTCCTTCGTCAGCTTTTCCCTCCCGTGGATAAGAGAAGAGCACTCTATCGTTCTCATGATTACCGGGAAAATTAAAGGAGCGTGTCACGCGCTGTGCTCACCGGCGCGCATGCGCGTCTGCATCAGGCCATGAAATCAAAGATCATTTTACAGATAATGTGTTGTATTTGGAACTCTGATGGACAGCAAAATAAATAAATAAATAAAACATACGTGTAATGTTTAATGTTATGCAAATACTATTTAACACTGTAATCTATTTGCAATTATAAAAATAAGCAGATTTAAAATATACAGACTTTCTCTTTCTCTAAAAATACTGATAGTGCTCCTACACTATATTTTTGTAAAACTAAATAAATAAATGTTTTTTTTTTTTTTTTGACAATCCTAATTAAAGTATTTAAGCCATTCAGGTTTGTAAAAGGTTAATTTGATATTTAATTCATGCTATTATTGCCAAAAAGTTTCTAAAATATTAAAAATAATATTTTGGAAAATAATTATAAATAATGTGCAGTCACGCATCATGTATTGAGGGTGTCAGGAAAATATTTAAATCTTATTTTATGTTTTATTTTTTACTTCATGCTTATGCCACATCTATATATTAATAGTTATATATTGAATATAATATAATATATTAAAATAATCAAAAGATTGTAATATATTTTTTCTTTCTCATTGTTTTCTTTAATCCAGCTTTCCTTCAGACACAATTTCCTCTCAACTCCATCACTAACCTCAAAAAGAATAATTAGGGTGAAATTTTCAATGCACCTTTCACAAATGGGCCACAGGTCTCTGTTGACAGATCACTAAAACTGAGCCATTAATCTTTGGAAATGTAAAAGCCACTGAGCTCAATGATCCCCTGGATTCCCCTCATCTGACAGAAGTGCATTCATATGAACACAGATGAGAGGTGAGCTGTCTGATGAACGCCTTCAGAGCTCTGTTGGTACAGTATGCAGGTTTCTTAAAAAAGGACCATGCAGAACGGCTGTTAAATATAACATCTCATTAACTTCTCCATTTAACTTTATAGTGGTTGCGCAATTAGGCCCTGCAGATGGTGAAATGTGCTTTAATTTGGGTCACAAAATGTGATCTTCATCATCTGTATGTCACAGGAGACACAAGAAAAAAGATTGGAAGATGGAAGTGTGCAAAAATAGCTATACATGCATGTGTATATGAAACTCAGCCATCGTTTTTAATGATTCCTAACTTTGATTCTTACATGGTTTATATCAGTGCTATTTATCATTAATTAAATATAGGATAGGATTAACATTAGGTTTTTTTTAAATATTTGAAATTAGTTTTTGTATTTCCAGCTAATATTTTTATTGTAGTTAAAGTTACAATCATGCTTTCACTTTAAAATAAGGTTCATTAGGAAACATTAATTAATGCATTGATTAAAACTGATCATTTAATTGAAGTATTTATTAATATTTGTTAACACTAATTCATAAAAGTACAACTGTTATTGTTAGTTCATGTTAGCCCTAATAATTACAGATACAATTTTGGATTTGGGTAATATTAGTAAATGTTGAAATTAATATTAACTGAGATTAATAGATGTGTTACTAGAATTTGACATTATTGATTCATGTTAGCTAAGGATTTAGGAGTAAGGATTTCTCTCATTCCTAGAAAAGATAAACTGAGAGAAGTTTTGTTGTTTATTGATTGAATGATTTTTTAAGCTTTAGCACAAGAGAGCATGTATTAACCCTTCATGTTACAAAGAATAATGTATGCGTGATATTAAACTATTGAACTATTGTTCATCAGTACTCATGTACTCCTAGTCTTCAGTACATAAGGTTCAACAGAACTGTTAGCCATCACAACATTTATACAGTATTGATTTATTTAATAGTCTTAACTGGTCTTAATGCTCTTCCATACCTGCTGGTTTATTTATTGCCTGGCATTTTGGTTGACAATTTCAAATAATGGTCTTCAATAGCTTGTAGAATGTAAATATTTCAAACACTAGGGAGCAGCATTCAACAAAAAATGTGCGGCTGAGAGCCCAACAGCCAGAGTACTGCTGTATGTGTCTAAATGTCTGTCTGTCATGTTTTCTGTGGAGCATAAGAGACGACATAAGAGTCGCACCAGGTGTACAATATAAATAAATGAAATGCATTTTCACATGGAAATATTCTCTCACAAAATATAGCATTTGTGCAGCTATTTATTCAGATGTATAATTATTGTTATTATTATTATTTCACACATTTTCTCTAACTTTTTTTTTTTTTCAGATCGAACTCAGACATAAACATCATTAGCTACTAGAACAGATTCACATTTGCATGTGTGCAAGACTACTTTAATAAAACAGGGTTAATGCTTTAACAATATCTGCTTTCTGGCTACAGTACATCAGAGGAACTTCTTAGAATAATTTATAGCCAAAGTTTATATTTTGGCGCGAGAGCCTCTGGGACCATAAATACAGCGAAGTCAATCTAAACAGAACATCAGGGCTATTTGTCTATAAAATATACCACTTTTTCAGAGTGTTGCATTTGCACACCTGGTTTTGCTTCAGGAGCCAGATTTTATGTGAAGACTTGGAATTGAAACTGTTTATCATACAAATATAAATACTAATGCCTATATCATCAAACATTAATCAACAGGATGTAGTAATATTATGAATTCCTGATGGGAATAATTCAACACACACACACACACACACATGTTTGTTTTTGTAAAAAGTATGTTCATCCTATAGGCGTAAAGGTTTTTATACTGTACAAACTGTATATTCTATCGCCCTTCACCAACCCTACACCTAACCCTAACCCTCACAGGAAAGCATTTCTACTTTCTCCAAAAACCTCATTCTGTATGATTTATAAGTGTTTTGGAAAATGAGGACATGGGTTATGTCCTCATAAGTCACCCTCTCCTTGTAATACCTGTGTCATACCCATGTCATTATACAGAGTTGTGTCCTGATATGTCACAAAAACACACACACACACACACACACACACACACACACACACACACACACACACACACACACACACACACATACAATATTAAAATTTTTTGAATAGAGATATGGACTTACATTTGTATAAATTTGTCCAAGGGTATGTGAGCAGAGTGTATGTCCGAAATCATAGAATTCATACCTGAAAAAGCTAATCTTCAGGACCACCACAACGGGACAGGTGAGTTTGATCTGGGTTGGAGCTAAACTTTGGAAAAGAATTGAGAAACACAGCGCCTAAATTCTCTACTGAAGGCTTTAAATGTTCAGTCAAATTGGAAAATCGTGTGTTTGAAAAAGTCACAACAACGATGTAAACGTCATCTTCATTTAAATGGTAATTTGCAGAATCAAGGATGCATGAAACTGGAGTGTGGGAATGTTATTACTGTCTAATGATATCACTTGTTTCACTCATTTCACTGTGTCTACATAATAGCTCAAATCAAATTATAATATTTTTGAATAATATTTGAATACACCTCTTGTTTTCAACATCATTTACACATTGCTGATGATAAAGGTATTTTTTTCTCTCTCTCTACACACATTTGTTTATACAAATGCGTGCACTTTCACTTTGGACTAATCAAATAATAGGCTGTCAAATAGCTTGTCGTTGAATATTTTATTTGCAAATGAAGTATTAATAACTCAGAGTCCGTAAAAATATACATTTTTTTTTTACTTGTAGAGGGACATATTTACAAGAATGAAATTTCTTCAAAATGAACCAACTGGTTTACAAAACTCAAAATGTGTGCAACTGCAAAGAGAAATGAAGACCGTGAGTATTTTCCCTTCCGTCTCACCAGACAAGGACTCTCAGGCAAATACAGGCTCGAGTTCCCGCATTCACAAACAAAACAACAACAAATCCCTCAAGATAACAGAGGAAAGCTCGGTAAATGTTAAAACAAAGCAATATGAATGAAAAAAAAAGAGACAGAGAGGATGTTGGTCATATTTACACTTACATATTCAGCCGAATACAGGTATGAACACAGAAGCAAAGCATTCCCAAAATCTGACCTTTAGGCCATAACATGCAATCTCTTTGCTTTTCCAGTGGAAAAGAATTCCCCTCAAAGTAACGCATACTGCTACAGTTTCTAAGAGGAGTCGAAGGAGTCTTTTTAGACATCAGACATTATTTTAATAACAACCATGTTGGGTAACAATGATCGGTTAGACGCTACATAGACAGTCAAGTACGTCTTTTAAATATAGCGTTATCTCAAAAATACATCACAGATGGACCTTAACTTATTCCCTGGATTGAGCTCCCATTCAAAACTGAATGTCATCATGCAACGTGAGCACTACTTTAGATGCTTTGGCGACTCTATGGAAGAGTGCACATACACTGATGGTTTCTAAACACCATTAACAGTGTTGAAATAAAAGCCACTCAAGATTAATTGTCTGAGAAAATAGACCGGTTCTTCTTGCTGGGAGACGATGGGGAGGGCTTAGAAAGTAATAAAAATTTAAGAATGGAACTGCTGGAAGGCAAGCTTTCAATCAGCTTTCCTTGTAATAAAGAGGGCAGATCTTGGCTAGTTTGGTGCTGTAATGTCCTAAAACAGAAAAAGGACCAAAATAAACATGCAACAACGGCTCTGTTCCAAAACCTACGGAGTTGCCTATGTAGGCAGCGTTTTAAAGCATATAAGGCTGTTCCAAATGGTTCTGAGATACCTTCTGATGGTAGCATCACCTGGATTCTTATAATGCAATTGCATGACGAATTGCAATAAAATCAGATAAATCTAATTAAAATTGACTATTTTAAAATTTAAAATAAAATGCAAATGTACTGAAATCTGAATCCTCAACCTTTATTTCCAGAGTTTGGCATTAGCATGGTCCTAATTTAACCGCATGTCATAGGCTAGGACATGTCAGCCTCGGAGAATCTTCACCTATTTAGGCAGTAGACAGCAAGGCAGCGTTTTGCAAATTGCAGTCACATGATGTATTTCAATCAAAAAAAAAAAAAAAAAAAAAAAAAACTTCCATCCAAGATGATGGACAATATTTTTTTGTTTTGTTTTGTTTTCATAGGGGAGGGCTTTTAATGACTCCATCAGTTATCACATTTGTCAATTTATTTTTTAAATGTTTGCATTTAACAGTGGATAAACAATGCTATCCATGATTCTGGAATCTAAGGAATCTTGACCAATCAGAGATCAACAGGCAAAGTGTTCCAAATAAACTCCTTAGCTCCTGTCCAATTGTCTATATATTTACATATGTGTACAGTATCACTTGCAGTGGTTTTAATGGGATTGCAGTTCTTTCCTTCAATAAAGTTGTACATTTGTCTTATTTTCCAATGTTCAAAAATGTTTTTGCTTCAAATCAAAGTTTTGAATGTTGTGATTTACCTCGTTAACTGTTAAGTCTGGTTCATGGCTTATAATGCTTGAATCAAGATTTTTAAAAAACTTTTTAAAAATCAATCCATGGGAAAAATACTTCAGGAACCAAGGCCACTGAAAATGGACTGGCACTATTGCACTCTATTAGGATGCTACCCTTTTAGCCAGCTACCTATATAGGCAGTAGACAGCAAGGCAGCTCAATAGGTTTTGGAGCAGAGCCGATGTTTCAACATTGGACAAGAAGAGTAACTGCCTTCAAAAACAGCCATATTGTGAAAGCCCAACTGGGTTTCGTCTCACTCTCTGTTTTGGGGGTAAATGTATTGGGGTTTGGACCCTGTGTTCTCCTTACAATTCCCATCATTTACTCCCCACTCTGCATGACAGCCCATCTATCACACTTACTGACAACAGTTCAGCCATCAACACTGCCTACACCGCCTCGTGGAGAAAATGCAGCTCTGGAGAGCGCATCTCGAGTGCGTGTCTATTTATGAGGTCTTGTTAGGCTGTGTACACTAGGGAAGTAGTGTGTCTGTACACTTGGGAAGAAGACTATAAGTGTGTATCAAACACAATTGCTGGGGAAGGTAACAGGAAGGCGGGGAATTGGCATGGGCAGCACTCGGCTACATTACAGACTGCAATCCAATAAGAATAACAAGGTTGGCATGTACACTTGATAGTGGCCCAAAAAGAGTGTTGTTTGCTTGCTTCCCCACATCTTATGGCTTTTCCTCTTTTAAATATGAAGGTCCATCAATGGCAGATATACAAGTAGCCATTAAGAAGGAAATTATTTGACTTATTAAATGGAGCTTAGCGGGTCAGGGGCTACAATGACTGATTATTACACTCTGAAAATGCATGATAACTCATCTACATCTTTATTATGGCCTATAACCCCAATCTTCAACTGATAACTTAAAATATATTGTGTGCGTATATTTAGCTGTATGTACAATATAAAACAGCTTCATGACTACAGAGTGTACATTATTCGTGGGGCTGCGTTTGGACCGCCTCTTTGTGCCAGAATGCTCTCTACCTCTGCCAATCGGGGCCGTTTTACACATGGCTTCCTTTTTTTTGTTTGGTACATCGCAAAGAACCAAGGACAAAAGCAATCTCAGGGGAAGAATTCACTGTGGAGGCACACAAAACAGGCAACTTGTCCATTTCAAATTTCACAATGGCACCAAGCAAGGTCTTCCCAGGGGTTTCGAGACACCGCTAATAAAGGGTTTTGACAGCGCTTGGTGGAGGAAGCTGCGGGCAGCTGGCACAAAGAAACAGCCTGTTGTTAGAGGGTCCTAAGAGAGTCATGGGATGGTACAGTGGTGCAGTCAAGAACTAGAAGGAGAGTACCGTAAATGCACACACACGCACTAGTTTCACACACACTCTGTACATAAGTCCCTGTTATGGCATTCCCTTTCATTTACCTGTCCACAGTACTGTGAGATTATAGTCCAAAGTTACATGTGCCTCATTATGCAGTACCACTTGGTATTCTAGGAAAGAAGGAAAAAATAAATAAAAACCAAAACTATCTTCGAGTTATACACATTCATAGTATTCGTGAAAGGTTTTGGTTTCAGAATAATTGGAAATACAGCTGTAACAAATATACCGCGGTCGGTATGTAATACAAACTTAAGTCCATGAAACGCTGAGGATGACATCCGAAACCAGACCGCAGAGGACGTACAGTACACTCCATGTATATACATAGATTTAACTGCAGAAATTCATAGCAGTGTGTAAAGAGCAAATGACACACACAGTAGGGGGAATTCACTAAGGTTCAGTTGCACCCGCCAATGGCATTGTCGATTTCCACACATTGTGTTTTTAACACCCAGTTTGCAAAACTGCGACACTTTTGTGCGCCGCTATTACACAGGCCAGTTCTGAATGCTAGATTGTGAAGGATACAGCAGATTCCCGCAGTCTGGTGTACTTTCATGTTAATGTACATACAGTAATGCAAGGCACCTGAAACGGTGATTAAAGTGCGCTTGACTGCATGACACATTCGACAGTCAACTTTAGACGTTCAACTAAGTAACTTTGCAACTACATGACAACTAATTCTCATTAGAGTATCAGCAAACTGTTAAATTATGATTAGGGTTAATAGAATAAGTTGACGAAGTTACTTATAATCAGTTAAATGTCTGTTGGGAACCATCAAAATAAAGTTTTAGAAGATATTAAGTAGACAGTCTAATACTCTAAATGACTGCTAGTTGACATGTAGTTGCAAAGTTACTTATAGTAATTAGAAGTGGACTACCAAAATAAAGGTTTAAGAGATACAATGCTCTTATTCCAATAGTTGATGAATTATAACTGCTAGAAAACATAGATAACATCTCTTATACTGAATTTATTTTCTATCTGCATCTGTTGGCAGTTATAGCAAAACATTAGTATCAGTAATTTTTGATACAATGTCAGCCTAATTTACATAAAAAGTTGGTTTGCGCATAAAACAGTTACAACGGCACCATTTAAATGGGTGTTTTTTGTGAAATATAGCATGCTAAGTTAGTGAAATGGTTCAGTGAATTCGCCCCACAGTGAGTTAGATGATGACTGAACTGTTAGCTACATCAATGACACGGTGTCATTCATGCGCTGAAATGTCCATCGGGGACCATTTCTTCCGATCACTTCCCTTCTTTTCAGTGGTTTGTTAAGGTATTAATAAGATTTCCTTTTGATGTCTGAGCCACAGTCAGTATTGCACTGCATTGACTCTCGACTCTTCTGGAAAAATTGAATGGGAATGAGATGGACGGTTCATGTCTTCGACAGAAACAACAGGATAATATCCTTCATTTCTCTTCAGAGTCGGCTGGTCCTTCCGCTCACCATCATGTTTCATAAACCCAGCCTGCCCTTGGACCTTTAGCCTCTCTGATGCAATAAATAAATAAACTGATCTTGGGGAAATCTTTACAACCCACCGCACACAAAGCCTTCAAGAGCTCAAGAAGAGAAAGCAAAACAAGTAATGTAAAAAAAGGGTCATACTGTGACATGAGATCAAAAGAAGGAGGGGGAACCAAAGAATGAGAATAAAAATTCTTGTTCTTCAGTTCTTGCCTTGTTTTCTTTTAATACTTCAGAAAGGGGCAAGCACTGTGTATTTTCCCTTGTAAATATGCATTCAACTTTTTAGATTTTATATGATTGATTTTATCTTTTAATTATGCTTTCATTTTTTTTGTGTGTATTGTATTTCCAATCGTAGTTGCAACTTTTGGAAGAGTCACTGTGGGTGTATTGTTCCTTTACTCTCTACACTGTCTGAAAGGCCTTGCTTTGAGTAGGGACCATGATGCCCGCCGGGATGGACATGCCCACTGGAGGATTGGGGGGTCTGAATTTTGGGGTGGCCGGGGGTTCTGGGGTTTTAGGAACGACCTGCGTGTAGGCCGGGGGAGACTGGGGGAACCCGTGGGGCTGTCCGTTCTCCTTGAGGGCGGCGACAGCAGGTGGCCGTGGACGCTGGCCTCGGGGTGCGCAGTTGTGCACCATGGACTGTGTGGAAGAAGCACCGGAGCGGGAGCTGCCAGAGCGAGATGAGGAGAGGGAGTTGGGCTTCACCAGCTTGGCTTTAGGAGCTTCGGCATCCTCTCTGCAAAAGTAGCAGAAATATTGACATTGGTTACAGATGTCAAAAATATTCGTACATTGTCTAGAATTGTAGGCTAATTGTAGGCTAAACCATCATTGCCACCATTTTACATATATTTATATATAATTAAATCAAATCATATATATATATATATATACATATACAGTATATACATATATGTATATATATGTATATATATATATATATATATATATATATATATATATATATATATATATATATATATTTATATATATATATATATAGAGAGAGAGAGAGAGAGAGAGAGAGAGATGTAAATAAATAAACAAATAAATATTTTTTTTGTTGTTGTCAAATTAGGTGCAATTAATCACATCCAAAATAAAAGATTTGTTTACATAATATATGTGTGTGTATTGTGTATATTTATTATGTATAAATAAATACATACACATTCATGTATATATTTAAGAAAAATAAGTTATATATTTTAATTTTAGAAATATAAATATATACGTAAATACATATATACGTATATATTATATGTAAAAACTTTCTAAATATATGCTGTATGTGTGTGTGTTTATACATAAAAATATACATAACACACAGACATATATTATGTAAACAAAAATTATTTTTTTGGATGCAATTGATTGCATTTTTTGACATAACTAATATGAATAAATAAATAGAAGTAGTCTAAAATTGTAATCTGGACCACCACTGCCACCATTTCACATAAATGTATAACTAACTAAATTAATAAATGAAGTCTCTATTTCTTTATATATCTTTTTTTTATGTTTACTTTACATAACTCTAATATGAAAACCTTAGGCACTGTTTGCTCTGTTTGTATCTTTACTGAACCTTTTTATAATAAAAGAAAGAATTATAAATAGCTCATAGTTTTCTTTATAATTAAAACTAATATATATATATATATATATATATATATATATATATATATATATATATATATATATATATATATATATATATATATATATATATATATATATATATATTAGTTATATTGGTATCAACTAGACAAATTTGGTCTCCTGCATGTTAGATATCAACGATTAAGGTTGCAGGGAGCTTTCTCCAGTTTACTCCAGTATTACAAAAACATCCTTCTGTGGCATGACACTGAACAGGAACGCTCCCCGTATGTTTGTCTGTGCATAATTCAGAGATACAGTACAGGCGTGGTTTGTGGCTGCATTGTTGATGTGAACACAAACAGTGCTGTTCCAACCGATCTCACGGTAATTTGTACATTTTTAATGAGGTGGCTTATTTGTATGAATTCATACGACCACACTCGTACAAATTAATAAGATTTTTGCCAAATCATACGTATTTTACGAGTTTGTTTTGTACGAATGACCTACACCTAACCCCGCCCCTAAACCTAACCGTCACTGGGGTTTAGACAAATCGTATAAAATCATACGAGTGAGGTCATACAAATTCGTACGAATAAGCCACCTCGTAAAATACGTACGAATTGGTCGTGAGATAGCGTTGGCAGTTCTGTCACTATAGACCTGAAAAATAGCTGTCTGATGTATTATGAAGATCGTCCTGAAAAAAACATGAGGAATGAACCGTCCTGAACCCAAAAACACAGTCACAGTCTCTGCTGCAGGAATATTAAGAGTTAAAGTGAATCTGAGAACACGATCAATACTGAGATCTCACCTGATCTCATTAGGCGTCTCCTCCTCCTCATATTTCTTCTTCTCTTTCTTGCGGAAGACCAGCCAGACGATGAGAATGAGGAGCAAAACTCCGAACAAAACCCCAACCACGGCTCCAGCCACCACACCCATGCCCCGCACATCTGCACACAGCAGCACATCTGTCACGCTTCATTACATCACATCAAATCTTCATATGAGGACAAGTAAAATACTAAATCAAATAATTATAGTTATTTACAGCAGGGTGCAAAAGCCACATGAGAAAATGCTAATACTGTGTATTCTTTCAAAGCTTGTTTCTGAATGAAAAAAATAAAATTGCAATTTTTATCCCACAATTCTATTTTATTATTTTTGTTTATTTTATTTTATCTATTTATTTTTGTGGCATAAACAAACTTCAATTCAGTTATATACAAAAAAAAAAAAAAAAGTCATTACAAATCAAGGATATTTTTTTTTTCTGTAAGTAATCAGTTTATTATAAAAAATTGAATTCCATTGTTTGTTTTCCATCAATGCACATGTAAATGAATCATTTGTACACCAGCTCGGCTCTCAAAATATGTGTTTGAAGTAAACGACAAACAGCATCTGTTTGACATGTAATGCTGCACAAATATTAACAAATCTAACATAACAAATATTACCCAGAATATAACGTATTATTAGCACTTAAAAGTGCATTTAATTATTTTTAATTTATTAGAAACTTTAAAATAATTTCCTCTTATATGAGATGAAAACCCCAGTCATATTATAAGACTAATAACATCATTTTTTGTTAATACTTTTCCTAGTTGTTTATAAATATTTTCTAATATTATCAAACAATAATAATGAATTGCTATATTGTATGTAAATTTGAGTTAATGCAATTCAGGGGACTTAATTACAAAGTGTTACTTTTTTCCATAAGGAATCATACCTGACTACTAAAATCTCATTTCTACAGTACCTGAAAACTTCAGCTTCTAAATTTATGCTGCTGCGTGTCAGTATAAGATCACTGTCATATCGGCCAGCACTACATAGATAAAATTTACTGAGGGCATCTTTAAGAGCCTTTTATTTTTGTTTGACACAGAGCTTTTGATTTGTTCACTGTTTAAACGTTATATTAGCAGGGGAGCCCATATGGTAGTTACACATTATTAGTGTTCTCATGAGATATCTTGTGAGTAAAACAAAATTAGGCAGACCCAAATTAAACTTTGCAAGCCACAACTGCAAAATGCCTCTTTCACATAATTTATTTTTATTTCCCGTGTTAAGAAAGACTAGCACAAAGCCTAAGTGCAGTACAGTTGTCAAGTGTTTATATAACTCTCTTAATCTTTTCCTCTGGTGAGCATTAAATTCTTCTGCCTCTTCCAAAACTATTACACACAAACACTGAAGGATGGCTGTTTGAGCAACTGTTTGACTGATGACAAATAGCCCCACTCTGGCTTTCTTAAGATCCCAGTGCTCAATGAAAGTGTGTGTGTGTGTGTGTGTGAGAGAGAGAGAGAGAGAGAGGGGGGGGGGGGGGGGGGGCAAAGTCAACATGAATTTTTTTGATTACAATATAAAAGATTATTATTGTGTAGGCTACATAAATATAAAAATGCCTATGTGTCATAATGGATAGTCATTGCACGTATCAAAATAAGACTATCTATTTGCTCGTGCATGAGCAGCTCCGTTTCCTCTCTGAAGACGAGCTCAGTCTTTTTGCTTGCACCATGGCGGATTCACTATTTACATGGCAGAATTTGCAAGCGCAACGACTGAGCACATCTTCAGAGAGGAAACAGAGCTGCTCATGCACGATCAAATAGATAGCCTTATTCTGATACGTGCAATGACTATGCATTATGACACTGGCTCTTAAATGGAATGGGAGATGAGACTCTGATTAATTTATTGCATGTTATGCCCAAAACACATCCATAACTCGTTAAGAGAATAGGAACAACCTTTTTAGACCATGTGCCGATAGTATTTCCCATCATTAAACTAGAAAAAGTGAATTTGGACATGCCCTAAGTGCACCTGCACCTTGCGCTTTAGATCATCAGCTTAGATCATTAAAATAGGCCCCATAATAATAGTAAAAAAAAGGTCACAATTACCTTTTAAAATAATTTTTAAAGATACAATTTAAATAAATGAACACAAAAATATAAGCGGTGTTTGACAAAACATGATCCCCATAATAAAAGGCAGCTCTCTGCAGTGTGGAAACAGCCTCCATCAATCACACTGAGGCTGTAGCTCCAAGTTTAAAGCCCCACCACCGACTGATCCGAGATCAGAGTATCATAACATCCACACTAATTACAGCCGTCTGCGGCTCGGGGCACAGGCTGACCTCAGAGCAGAACTCACATTGCATTGTGACCTCGATGATACAGTTCTCCTCTCCTACATCGTTGCTGGCGGTGCACTTGTAGACCCCGGAGCTGTCCTGCGTCAAGTTCCTCAAGGTCACGATCTCTGGGTTCTTCAGATCTGAAAATAGAAAGCAATTTATATTGCTATATATATATATATATATATGTGAGCTGAAACTCAACTACTCAATCTAGCAAAGTAGTTAAGTGGACGTTTTGCCAATTCATCAATAAACTGGGACACAATGCTGATGAAGCAGGATTATGATATAAGTAACTCTTCAGTCCTGAAGCTACAAAACAGCATTAGCCGTGTTACCCGTCTTTTACTACTTCCTTTACCACACTACTTTACAAGCTCCAATCAAACAGAGTGTTTCAATCAGGGAGTGAAGTGAGAGCAAGCCCAGTGCAGTGAATAAAATAATGTTTGAGTGTGTCAAGCTGATTCATGGTTCTGCTGAACTCCAGCGGATGAGATGAACAGTAAATGTTTTCCTGTAGCCGGTGAGAAAGCACTCGTTTCCTGAGAGCTGAGAGCCTCACGTGTGTTTTCAGCCGAGAAGCGTTTGTCAGCCGGAGCGATTCGAGACGCTGGGATCATTTACTCGTCCAGGATCTAACGCCTCCTCTTCATCCCTGCATCCCTGTCCCATAATTCCTCTCTCTCATCCACGGTCTGCTGTGAATTCTGGGGTGGTGGAGTGTTTATCAGCCAAAGAAAGCTGATTAGAGTGAGCAGGTGGTCATTGATGAGGCTGGTTAATTGTTGAGTTTGGGTGAAGGTCTGCAGCACTGATTGTAAAACAAAACGCGGCTCTGATGATCTGGTGTCAGCAGGAGAAATCAGCGCATTACTCTGTCCTATCTGCAAAGCCATGTTAAACTCGAATTTGTCTAGCTCTTGCACTTTTGTTGTTTTCTTTTCCCAAGCAGAACCCAATGAAACTGAATTCTAATGTAATAAATGTCAAAGGCTGTTGAACATCTTTTTTTTTGCTGTATTTTATTATGTAGTTGAGACATTGTTTAGTCATTTTTAGCCTACCCAAGGTCCATATGAGCATTCTAGACGTAGGTGCTATTACCGAAATTTGTAAGTCTAATTTCATTGTTTATCACAGTAAAAGCTTATTTCATAATATATTTCAGCTGGGAAACAATGGTTAAAAAGTTGAAAAATTAAGAAATGTATACTTTATTCGGCAAGGATGCATTCAATTGATAAAAAGTGACTGTAAAATACTTTCCTTAAATGAAATAAATCCTTTAACAATTAAAATAACATTTAATTATTATTAACTCGATGCAATAAATAAATGTTAAACTGGAAAATAAATAAATTAATAAATCATGAAAACACAACAAAATGACAAAAAAAAAATTAATAAAGTAAAAAAAAAAAAAAAAATACAACTAACATTAAAATAACAGTAATACAATTAGGCAAAAATTTATTAAACATTGAAATGTAATTAAAAACTATAATAGTATCTCCATCATACTAAAACTTCACTGATGACAATTAATTACTACATGCTCAGAAAATATAATATAATATATATATTTTTTTTCTAACAAAACATTTGAACAGCACTGAATCTACAAAATATGTTTGAAGGCATGTATGACTGAGTAGATTATACTTGTGCTTTCGATTGTACTGCATTTACCAATATACATAATACGCCAAAGCCCTAAAGCATAGAAGCTAATATCGATAGAGCTGTTGAGATCTCTTCTAATCTCATTGTTTGTTTGCCATGCAACATCTGCGATTCAGAGCGCACAGGTTTAACCTGCAACAATCAGCACTAAAACTACTCGATGCATTTGCTAAAGTGTGTGAAGTTCACAGCATCAGATCTTCCGAGATTATTATTTGAGACAGTCAGCAGCAAGGAACTGTACGGACCAGAATAAATTATGATACGCTCGAGTCTCGCCTGCCAGGGTTTGGGGTGTTTGACTCACCGATGAGTGCGAGGGTAGGCAGTTTTCCCACACTCTTGCCCTTATCCAGAACTCTCTCCCATTTGTAGTGAATAGGGTCGGATCCGTCTGAAGACTTACAGCTCAGTTTCACATCACTGCCCTCCAGAAGCCGGCCCTCCATCCAGCAGCGAGGTTTAGACGGCTTCACTGTGAACAAGAAAATATTAATGTCAAGTTTACTAATTAGTCATTTAATATTTATATCCAAAGCAGCTTACTATGGAATCTTAAATGCCGTTTTCATGGGCATTACACTGAACTTCAAGAACCACTTTGTGGCTGCGAACCAACTAGCATTTATTTACAGGTTATAAGTCAATAAGAGTCAGTTTTTTTTTGTTTGTTCTGTTTTTGCTAGTCTGCTGTTTGTGTATATAATGTCAAACAATAGTTTGAGACGTTGATGCAGTACTTCAAAATTTCAGATGAAACTAAAGCCTGCAAACACAGCACACTGGCATTTTTGGAGGGAAATCAATTTCAAAGAGGCAATGAGTCTGAATTGTGAGATGTGGGGAGGCAGGGGTCAGTATTTGTCGTCCTGCACACTGTCTGCTTTGAACTCCCTGCTGACCTTACACAGCACATCAGAATCAACACAGAAGCCAAATCAAAGATCTCGCTGCCTCACAACAGTTACCAAGTGACCTCAGACCAGCCCCACTGGCATCCTGCTTACGGCAGCACTGCTCTAAACTGTTCTGGGGTCAGTTAGACAGGGCTGTCCAGAGGGATTTATCTGGAGGCTGAATGGCAGTTAAGAGACAGCCTGTGGACCTCTGTGGCCCCTTTTGGCCCTACTGACCCTCTCTATAAACACACCAAAAGGACACAGGTCCCAGCTGTGTATATTTGTTTGTCTTGGGTCCACAGCATAAACATTATTTTATCTGCATGGACATTCAAATATGGAGGTTTCATAGTAAATATATCCTCAGATTTTTGTTCTAGCAGAGCAATTCTATTTATGAACAGGCAGATGCTTTAGCCACCTGAACAGAAACACTCCATATACTGCAGTGTATTTTAAGTTCTTGTTTAAATTCTAATATCATCACATATTTAATATTTTACTAGGCAATTTATCACATTTTACATTAAACCACAACTTAAAACACAACATACAGTATAAAACTAACTTTAACATATTATTATTTCAGTTCAACATTTTCATTTAGTTTAACTTTGTGTACTAAAATAACTAAAACAGAAATAACTATTAATAAAACATATGTAGATTATATATATATATATATATATATATATATATATATATATATAGTAATAATTATTATTTTTTTTAATTAATGCCTGTGAGACTTGTGTCATTTACTGGGGCTGGCTGCACCATAGTATTTATTGCACCTTACATACATACACATGTGAAACTAATTCCTAATTAAGTGTTGTATTTCAGTGGGAACTTAGTTTTACTAATAGTTATGTGGATAAACTGAAATTCACTCACAACTGATTGCATTTCAAGGCTGCTGTTTGATCACTGAAGGTAAATGTTATATCGTGTGACTACGCATTACTTACAGCCTACATTTAGCTGAATTCTGCCTTAAGAACCAATGTTGCAACCATTTAGTATTTTTGGGTCCAAATAATTAACCAAATAATTGAGTGTGAGAAGTTTAATAATGTCTTGTAATCTTAATTTTATGTTGATACTTACTTTTCATGTGTTTCATGTCAAATTCTTTACACATTTTCAGTGTCAAGATCACCTGAGTGCATCCAAATCAGAGTTCATTCATAATTTTAGTCCAAGTGCAAGTAACCCAACTCTAGTTACTAAGTCTCTGGTGTGTCTATTCAAATTAAGAACTTAGGAACAACTGATGCAACCCTAACGTGATCATTTTCTGTCCGTTCTGAACTGCAAATTCCGATAAACTGGCAAAATACAGGTTGAAAACAATAATGTGAACACTAGCACTCTGTAATGTGTTTATAGAGTGACAGAGAGGAAAGAGGAAGAAGAGCAGAGAGAGAGACAGGGAGTGGAGAAGGGGGACTATGGGAAGGCAGTATTGAGCTAATCTTCAGTGATATGTTAATAAATGAGAGAAACTCTGGGGTGGAGGCTGGATTTACATCAATCCATCCTCCCAATTCTTTCTCTCTTGCTTTCAACTTTTCGCCAATATCCTGTCCCTCTGTGGATAGCGTGCTTATCTGTTAATAAAATGACTTAGGAAATAAAATTGACATGATATACAACTTCAGACTTCTCGGCATACTTTAAGCTGCAAGTCCCTGAAAATAGGAACTATGCACCAAGAGCATATAATAGAGATGATGCTAAATAAAAAGAAACATGTTTTTTTCCAGTTCTTCTCTTGGCAGAGAGCTGTGGTGTCAGAGATACTGCACTTGAATGACGGCTTGGAAACCCTGCGGTCTAATAATGGAAACCAGACATAGCAAAATATCAAATCATAAGAAGCTCATCTGAACCTCATTTGGGAAGACAGTAAACTGTTTTGCTAGAAAGAGAAGAAATCACATAAGCTCCTAATTCTGTCTCTTCTGTTTTTAAGAGATAGAGCTCAATCAATGTTCCCTCATCCCACCATTTCAAATTAACATCCTCTCCATTTACCATCCAAAGTGAAGCAAACATCACCAGAGCTGATGTCTGGCCAGTGAATGCAACCAATCATATTTCTAGATTACGTCAATAATTGCCAAATTTTGTAATCTGAATGATCAAATCGAATCACAGCGAGGCTGGCTGATTGAGGAAACGACTGGACGCTGATTCCAGGAAGATGAGTCTTACCCAGCACAATGAGGTTGACTTGGCTCCAGTGGTATTTGCCGCCAGTCTTGACCTTACAGTGGTATTCTCCAGAGTCGGTCAGCTGCAGATCACTGATCAGGAGAGAGGCGTCTCCATTCAGGTAGTCGCCCGCAAAGGACAGACGACTGGCATGGTTGTCGTTAGTGTAGACCTCGTTGTTGAAGAATGTGATGATCTGAAATGAGAGAGACAGAACTTTCGTATAAATATAGATGAAATAAATCAGTGTAATCAGACAAATACAATAGCCTGAGCTGGATACAAATACACCTAGTAAAAAAAGATGCATTGATTGCTGATAAAAACATTGATCCCTCCACAGAGTTCCAGTGGAAAAACTGTAAAAAAACAAATGATTCAATCCATCACAACCTTATTTTCATTCATGTCAATTGACATATGACTATATCTAATCTGATTAAAGGTCTATAATGAAAGCAAAAATCATTGACTAGTAGTACAGTAGGAAAGCATATAAACTCTTAACCCTAATTATGAAACTGTGGCTCGTAACTTGTCGTTTGGCATTTGTGATAGAGGTACATATATAATACTTAAGGAAAGGGGCTTTATTAGTTCATCAGACTTATGATTTGTGGTTTAATAGACAAACAAACAACAACAAAAAACACTAGAAGCCTGAATATCATAGAAACCTGGGGTGGGTTTGCCTTCGGCCAACAAGCAACCACCCAAAAAAACAACAACAAAATCATGCTAAAATCACTTAAAACACCTCAGCAATGCATATCAACTCATTGATAGCAACCTCAAACACCATAGCAATGACCTAACAGTGCTAGCAGCCACATATCAACAAGCTAAACTAAACAGATCAAAACTACAACCCAACTAACAATGACCTAGCAACTGTAGTGACCACATATCAACATTCAAAACACTCAGAATACATAAGAAACACAAAAAAGTCTAATCAAAACCCCCTAAAACCCACGCAGAAAGCACAAACTGCAACACTACAACATGCTGAAAAGACTGAAAACACATCACAAACTCATAGTTATTTTTGTATTGTGAATACATAATCCAGATTACATGTAATCAGTCTATTACAGTTATTTACTAAAGCCCCTTTCACACTGCCATTCCGGAAAATACAGGGGTAAAGTGTTCCTGCAATTGTTCCCTGGTGGCTAGATTTGGCACTTTCACACTGCCAGTGATGACCCGTTATATGTGCGTGCTTTCACACACAACCCTTGAAGATCCCGTTACGACACGTGACATCAGCGCGTGATGTGTAATGTACGAGTCGACAACGCTAGGCACGTTATACTTTCACTGAAGCAAGCAAACGATCTCGACGTCAGCACGGTAAGTGAGGAACTAACTGATCTCTGCTTCATTACAGTTTGCACAAATGTTTTCGTTGCGAATGTTGATCTTCCTTCAAAACAGCCGGTAAAAGAGTCGCGCGGTAACGTGCATCATCACTTCGACACGGAATTAGATCTGGCTTTTATTCACACAGCGCTCGTTCCGGGTCGAACCCCGCAGTGTTACTAGTTCCCCTACCCGGGTTGAATTCGGTAATCAATTTCGGGACGTGGTTGCTTTTACACAGAAGGCGACCCGGCAATGTTCTAGAAATATTGCGGGTCCAACATGCAGTGTGAAAGGGGCTTAAGATTGTCAAAGTCAAAGTCAAAAAGTAAAGTCAAAGTCAACTTGATCTGGAGTATTCACAGAAGTATTCACAGACCTGCTAACCGTTTTAATACAGCAGACTGCTTACATACTGTGGCCCATAGAAACAGCCACTAATGAGGCATCTATATCTATGGTAATGCTCTAATGGCCATTTCTCACAGGAAAACAGCATTTGAACTTTGCACTGGAAAGCACTCTAATTTTCCACAGAAAATAAAAAAAAACTGGTTGTTTCTTTATTTTTTAATCTTATTGGTACTGTGCAACAACTTCTGATATAAGAACCTCTACCTGTAACGACTGCCATGTGTTGTGCACAAACACAGCTGCCAGCACACACATTCACACACAGTTTGACGGTGACAGCCTCCTGAATGCCTGGGGTAAAGGACTAAACACTGATGCCACTACACATCAGCAGACCTGCGGTTGGGTCCACCTGCCAGAGCCGTCTGCGATTGCTGCTCGACACACGCACACACACACACACACACACACACACACACACTAAAGCATGACAGACAAGAGAAATCTCTGATGCGCTTCTTGTTTGCATTTCTGGCAAACATTTGTGATTCTTATTGTATGCATTCCGTATCATTGACAGTCATAACATGATGCTCTTTGTCATATTTATTTATGTAGATTACAAATGACAGCAGAATAATCTTCTCTAGCATAATCTTATTGAACACAAGTAGCATCTGAGTTATGGGTTATGGCTTCCAATCTAAACTTTCATTTCAGGCTTTTTTCAGGTCAACATCATTGACTTTCCATATAGTTTTAAATTGTAATCATTTAATAACAATATTACTGTTTTTACTGTCTGTTTGACCAAATAAATGGACCTTTGGTGAGTAGAGATCTACTTTAGAATAGGCCTTCAGTGGAAAATATGGTGTAGTTAAGGCATACCAGCAGGGGTTAACCGGGACACATTAACCATATAAACCTTGACCCATTGACATTAACAACAATGTTCTTGAGAAGAAAAAGACCTTAGAGTCTACTAAACATTACTGTAGTACCATCACAAAGCTGTATTTACATGTTGACAAGCCGAACACTTCTAGTTACACAGGCTGGTTTAACAGTGGGTCAAAGGAATGACTTATTCATTATGCCAAGAGCTCGGTTTGATTCCTAATCAAATTTTCAGACATTTGATTTTAATTAATGGCATCTCAAATGATCTCCTCCGTTAAATATTACATGTCATGGGCAACCCATCCCAGAGGCTTCAAAGACTCAAAGAGTTTCTTTTTAGGCCTTTCTGTCTTTTGAAATGAAATCTCTAATGATTACGAACAGATCTGCATTGACATTCAAACAAAGAAAAATATCTCTAGCTTTTATGTGGGGGAATAAAAAGCCTTATCGCAATAAGATAATTAAATTAATCTGAAAGTATATCGCCTGACTGGCACATATTGGCTTCCCCCTGTTGAATTATGGTGCTCTGATACATAGCGGACACCTAAACTCAAAGCTGTGTTCAAACAATGTTCGTTTCACAGTGAAAGATTCTCACTTCAGGCAGATAAGACAAAGCCCTTATCTGAATGTGTTTATGCGAGAGCGAGAGAGAAGAGAGATGGGTGAAGCGTCTGTTAGGTGTACTGATACAGATGGGTATGTATTTCAAAGAGAGATGATGTATTTCAAAAAGCTGATTCAGACCTGTGATAGGACGGTAGATGCACTTTGCTCACAAACCTCAGACTGTGAAACCATGAAGGCAGCCATTGTGACTGCAGTATCATTGAGAGAGACGACGGTTAAAACTAGGTGGTTGCTATGGTGTTTTGGGTGGTTGTTAGGTTGTTCTGAGAGATTCCCACATGATAGTACTGACAAACTGAATCATATCTTTGTAATAAAGGGGTGACTTTTAATTTGCTCAGTTTTTTGAGGACTAACATAATTGTGAAAGTTACTGGTGCACTGAGAACAATATATGTACAGCGTTTCATACATTTACACACATTCATGTATGATATATGCAGTTTGTGGTATGCAAGTAAACTTGGGACCTAATAATAATATCTCCATTTGTTTTGTTGTTGTCAAAATGTGCATATTTTGCTAATAAAGGAAGAAGACATTACAAAAAAAAAATAAAACAAATAAAGCAGATTAGTTGAACGGTAGTCCTACAACTTGCCAAAAAAGGTTACAGAATTTTTTTTTTGGTCTCACTTAATTTCAATAGTCCACTTTAGACATCCTCTAAATATACGTAACTTTGCCACTACTGTATGTCTACTACATTCAATTTGAACTGCGTTAACAGTCATTTTTAGTAGACTTTTAGGTTAGGGTTAGTTGAATAAGATATGTACTTGCAAATTTATTTGTAATAAGTCGAATGTCTGTTGAGGACCATCAAAATAAATAGTTCAATGTCTTAAAGCTGCAGTCGGTAACTTTTGTCGCTCTAGCAGTTAATAAACAGAACTGCTTGCGTCTTGCGGAAGAACATCGTAGCCGGAACTACTTCTCTCTGTTTATATCTATGAAGAATCACAAAGGTACTGAGTTACTCTGCCGCGGTATCCCCGAAGCAATCTAAAATAGTCCGAATATAAACACTTATTATAGGTGCACCCTAGTGATTCAGGACAAGCTAAAAACATGGGTTAGAAAATGGATTCATGGTGTACTCGCTTATTATATACATTTTTCTACATTTTGAAGAAAAACAAAGTTACGCATTTCAGCTCTGATTGGTTGTTTCTTAACGGGAGCGATGTATTTCTACAAATTACAGTAGGACACTGGGAGGAGCCAGAGGAGCTTGATTTTTTTTTTACAGATTATCTATAATGAGAGGTTTAACACATCTGTAAAAAATATATTTTTACAAAAGTTACCTACTGCAGCTTTAAGTGAGATATCCAAATAACATATTCGTTTTTTTTTTTTTTTTTGACAATTTGTTCAACACAACATTATCTTGAACAAACTACATACTGTAGCAAGTAATTTGTCTGGAAATTTTCTCCAGGATGCTGGGAATAGAACGTCAACATTCACAAATTCTAAATAAATTCACTGGTTTGTATCTGAAAGGCTAAAATCGCCTCACAAGCACATATTTAGACCATTTAATGTGATTGGAAGGAGATCAGAAGGATCGATGCGAAAACAAAACTCATGTCCAGAAAACAAAATCTAAGTGAAACTGAAATAAAATAAACAAGAGACAATGAGTGAAGACAAGACAAGATTTGAGAGGACATAAAAAGCTAAGTATCTCTCACCACACGTTGTTTAACATTGGGTTTCTGCAGGAGCCATTCGATGTCCAGTGTTTGTCCATTTGACTGCCAGAACTGGTGATGACAAGGCAATGTGGCATTGTCTCCGACAACCCGCTTCATCTCGGTCTGAGCCCCGGCCGAGAGTAAAGTCAACAGCACTGTAGAGAAAGACGCACACACAACATGTCTATGAGATCACACAATGGTATATATCATGAATTGTTAATCGCGTAGCACCTGCACAAAACTTTAAAATATAGTGTTAAGAAAAACAACCATGAGATCAAAACATATTTTCTGAAACAACTATGACATTTTAGCTGGCTTCTATAAGTCTTTGAGCTCTTTTATTGTGACTCATGTTTACCAGGACTTCCACCCGGATGCTGCGCATTACAAGTCTAATGCTATACCGGGTGCACTTCCGAGCAAATTTACCATCAGAAAAGGCAAACAAATGGAGGTGGTTATGTGATGCAAACATCAAAATTAATTTGTTTACAAATATTGCACTATGGTAAAAGTATTTTGTGGTTGTAAAATAGCATTGTGCAAGAAACCACACCAAATACGTCTTTGTTAATGAATAATCTGCCCCATGATCATAATTTATGTGAAAAGGCATAACAGTTAGTTGTATTTTACTACTTTTAGTGTTGATTTCAAACTGGAAACTGCAGTGAATTGCATAGGTTTTTGGAGTTTTAAGATTGTAGGTAGAGGGACTTTTTTCAATGACAATTTGTTGTTTGTCTATGAAGATTAATCCAGGCATGCTATTTGTAATGAAACAATGATTGGCTAATTGCACCATGCTAACCAGCCAAACCTTAAACTCTTAAACTTTTAGTTATGCTGATGTAATTAAGGCCTTTGGGCAGAGAAAAATAATCTCAAACAATAATATTGTATCCCATTATGATCCAGTCAAATCCTGGTGGATAAAAAGTCTCTTTTTCACAATTTCTCACTGAATGTTTCACATGGGAATACAATTCAGAAGCTACGTGTTGTGAATGCCATTTCATGTTGTTCATGTTGTACTAAACATTTTTTACAGGTGCAATTTTTGACAAAAAAGTTCTACTACAAGACTGAAATTATCATTCAGCCTAACAAAACACAATGCAGCAGCACGTAAAACACGTTTTACAATTTTGGGTAACACTTTAGAATACTGTATATAATAATGATTGAAGAACAGGTAATTTTTCATTAACACTTTACTCACTACTGTCAAATACTATGATTTGTTAACTAATCAGTATTTAATAAAATTTTATGATTGTGTTAAGTAACGGTTAGCTAATCAATAACTAATGTATTCTGTCATACTTCCTGAAAAAACGACTATTAATTATTTAATAGTAAAGGTTCAAGAAAAATAGCTATGAAATAACTACTAATGAACAGTTATACACAAATACACTGAATGTTGACCCTTTCATATAAATGTTATTAGTAGTAGTAGTGGTAGTGTGAAAATATTGCAATATTAATACATCCAATAATTTTTATAGAGGTTTTGCCTTTGCAGTGAATTGTTTTGTGAGTGAACCTGAAACAGTAGGCCTATTCTAAAGTGAAATTATAGTGAACCCATTAGTTATTAATAAAGAATTATCAGAAAATTCCACAGGAATTATTTAGAACCTGAAACAGTATTCTAAAGTGAACCTATTAATACATAATAATAGCTACATAATTTTGACTCATCAAAACATCAAATCAAACTAACACTCTAAAAAAACCTAAAAGTAATCATAAACTTTACAAGACAACTTGTTTACAATCTTTATTTCAGACGAGAACATTGGGTATGACTGAATATATTAGTTATTGATTAACTAAATGTTAACACAATCATAAAATTGTATTAAATACTGATAAATTAATACATCTTCCTCAGTAGTTAACAGTAGTGAGTTATTTGTTAATGAATAATCACCTTTTAGTTCTTTAATAATTCCTTATTACTTATGCAGTTAGTAAAAAACAGTATTCTAAAGTGTTACCTAAATTTGGAAGGTTAGCAAAGTCCCAAAATCCCAGATTTTCATTTACAAATGCACCATGAAATGGCAAGTCCGCATCAAGCACGCTATTTCAGACAGGGCCTCTTTGAACCCAGAGTCCTTTCTGCCACAGGGATCCTGGCTAATTTACTGGAAGCTGCTGGACATTGCCGGAGGCTTGAGTAGCATTACAGACAGGCGTCGTGGGGATTTGCAGACTAGTTAGGTCCCATGAGGGAAGAAAAGGATGAGATGCACAATTTCTTCCACCTGGTGAGAGGAGCTTGCAATACAAACAATACAGCATACTCACAGCTTCACCAGTCTTATATGTGCAAAACCAACAGATATTTATGGAGCTCTGGCATTAGCATAAAATTACACTTAATCTGCTGTCAAATATTGCAAATAGCTGCAGACTCTTCACATATGCAACTGTTGCTAAAACGATGCCAGCATACACATACGTCCTGCTTCTGTAAATATTATGACATTTCCTCATTTTAGCTCTTCAACCCACGGGAATAGGGAAGGGAATGAGCTTGGAATTGACGGATGTGCCATTTTAAATGTGTTTTGTCTGGCTGTGCTCATTTGGCAATCATCATGTCACGTTAAGAATGCATGCACCACGTGTCGCTGGCAAAGCACGGCTCATGATTAGTTGACTGACATGCATGAGTGACTGTCCTCAACCACCTGTGCCAAAACACCGCTCCTACTGCGTCATGATACAGAGTCAACGGGCTGTAATGCATCTTTATGGTTCCTGGAGTCCACCGGGGAATGTGGCCAGGTGACCGAGACACGTCCTCACAATAGAAAGCTGCAAATGTATACTCAGAACGTTCTCAGAGCTGAGATCTAACTGTAATGCACATACTCAATGCTATTGCTTACGATTTTGTTTTCGTCTGCTGTTCAAGCAAACATTTCTGGAGCCTTTTAACGTAAAGCTAAATATACACCAGTATATAGATTTCCAGAGCCATGGTCTAACGGTTAGCTTTTGAGGTTCCATACATTGTGCTTTAATGCTAATGCTAAAACAGATGACATGAGTCTGACACTTTTGTCTCCATTTTAGATGTTCTAACAAACATTTCTGGAGCTTGTTGTCAAAATGCTATTTCAAGAACTCCTCAGTAGATTGTTTTTTAAAGATGTGGATAGTGCTTTAAGTGGCACAAAATAGGTGCCGGTACTCTATTATAGCCTCTATATATATACTATATTGAAAGGTGTTTTATATACAGCAGTCAACAGACGACCTTATAAAAAATAATAAATCCTTTTATTAGTTTGTGGATTTTCTTGAGCTAGAAAGTGCTACTGAACATAGATAAAATGTGCAAAAGGATTTTGAAAAAATACCCTTAGAAAGAGCTACTGCATTACTTCATTAGCTTGCATCTGACCTGCAGCGATATCTTTTAGTGTTCTTTTAGTACTCAGAGTCTGAATCCAGGAGAGCATATTAAGTGTTGTTCAGTGTATTTGTATTTTTTCCGAGCCGAGTGTGCGCATTTCACACACCCTCTCCGGCTACGTTGAGTTGTTGACACTGACAATGGCACATGCGCTTTTCATTTTTTAAACTTTAAAGGGTGTATGGGTAATGTAGTCTCTGCTCTCGGTGGGACGAATTAGGAAGCATTGTGAAGGGCATTCTGAAAAGCGGCAGCGCAGGCAAAGGATTAAAACCTCTATTAAAACAGATGTGCAAATGAGCGTACCGGTACACTAAAAGCACGTTCTGGGCGCACGGAGAGGGTACTGAGTACCGGTGCGTACCGGACCACTTAAGCACTGGATGTGGATAACAGTTAGCACATGAACTCCAAAGCTTTAATGCTAATGTTAATATGAATGACTAGAGTCTGATGCTTTGTCAGGATGTTCAAACCAATTTTTTTTTTTTTTTTGTCAAAATTGAAAGCAACCTTTTCGTAAATTATTTTTCAGACCTGTCTACCAATTAGCATATGAGCACCAATCCACTCAGCTTTAATGCTAGAGCAAATGTTCATGACTTGAATTTGATACTTTTGTTAGCATTTATGATTGTCCAATGCTGGGATCCTTTAGTCGCAGCATAACGCTAGTCATGGATGCGTCCCTCATCGGTTGGGAAGCAGTCATGAGTGGCCACTCGGCCTGCTGTCTGTGAAGGGTTGCCATCTCATGTGGCACATCTACAGCCTGGAGATGCTGGCCATATTTCTAACATTGAAACACTTTCTCCCAGACCTAAGAGATGTGTTGGTGCACACCGACAACACAATAGTGGTCTCTTACTGTACATCGACCACTAGGGAGATCAGTGTTTTTGCTTCCTTTAAAGGCTGGCACAACAGACTCTTGTGTCGTCTCAGGGGAAACTCCTCTTGCTGAGAGCAGTTCACATCCCTGGCCATCTCAATATGGGAGCAGACATCCTGATCAGGCATGGTCTGAGGCCTGGGGAATGGAGGCTTTACCCCGAGACTGTTTGGCCAGGCACAGATGGACCTGTTTGCAACTCAGGAGACATCGCATTGTCCTCTCTGGTTATCTCTGACACATCCAGCTCCTCTCTGACTGCTATGGTACAAACTTGGCTGAGGCTGTAGTTTGAATGCGTTTCCCCCAATCACTCTGCTCCTGGGAGGTCTGGAGAAAGTATCCATCTTGAAGGTTTCTCTGAAGGCCCTAGCTGCCTACCACACCCCTCTCAGTGGTCTGTCTTTTGGGAGAGACCCACTTGTCCTCTGTCCAGAGAAGCTTATGCTAAGTGGTGGATCCGGATGCTATTCCATAGCTTTGAGTCTGCTGATCTCCCCTCTCCCTTGTGGGTCAAAACTTACTTCTCCAGAAGTTGGCCTTTAGGATGCTGTGAGATGTCCACCTACTCACTTTGTCAGGTTCTTACCTGCATTCTGTGCCTCTCCTGGTTCCCTTTCTCTCGCTTTAGCTGTGCTCTTCCAAAATAGGCAAGCATCAGTAAGTCTGGTGGTGTGGGCATACTTGTTCCCATAGCGTTTCGACGCAGCTAATCTCTAGGTTATGCATGTAACTATGGTTCCCAGAGGGAAGGAGATGCTGTGTCTCATTGCCATACTTCCAGCATCCCTCAGAGTGCTTCCTTCATTTCCCATAAGCTGCCGGTGTATCCACCTCACATGCTTTCATGCTTCCTGGTCGCTACGACACACCGTCTGTGACGTCTCACCCATTCATTGGACTGATTACACATGATATTCAGAGAATGTTCACGCTGAAGGTAATACCCAAAGCGTTTCGACGCAGCGTCTTATTCCCTCAGGGAACCATGGTTACATGCATAACCTTTTTTTTTTTTTGGTTAAGATTCAAAAGCAATAGCTTTGTGGTTAGTGTGTGGACATATACATTGTAACTGTGCTCACAGCGACCAGAGATCGATTCCGATCTTGAGGTCCTATGGTGATCCTGCTCCCTTCTCTCTACCCAATATTTTCTTGTCATCTCTCCACTATCCTATCTGAAGAATAAAGAAATAAAAAGCCACAAACACTTGATGTTTATCAGATCTGGCCACATTTTTAACACACATGCTCAGAAAGCCTTGATGCTGATATGAGTGGCTTCGAGTCTGGCAAATGATATTTTCTCATCTCCTTGTTCATCTATAAATAAAAGTGTATGGTTCATCTATTTCACAGCATATTGCACCTACACACATTATCCTTCAAACAGTAAGAACTTAATTAGCATAATGTGGAAATGCTGATATATATGTAGCACCTCCACACATTGTGAGGTTTAATGAGATAACCCAGATGAGATCAGCATGGGTCTCTTCAGGGTACATCTAGAAGTCATTCTCATTTAGGGTGAATATCAACTCTATAGTCTCAAAGGGCTCAATAGGCTGCAGGCAGTGAGAAGAAATAGAGAAATGAATGTGCTGCTATAGCTCTTTGTCTCAGCGCATGGACTGCCAAACTAAAACAATGAGTCAGCAAGAAAGCAGCATGGAGCTCCCCTGCAGTCAGCCCTGCTCATTTTTTTTAATGCATTGCTTGCATCCTTCATCATCTGGTGAGATCTCCATAGTCAGGTGTGTGTGTGTGTTTGTGTGTGTGTGTGTGAGTGAGAGAGACAGAGAGAGAGAGAGAGAGAGAGAGTCTTGTGTTAAACTTTGAAGTTTAGTTGATTTAACAAAAACAAAAAAATGTTATAAAAAATATATAAAATTCCAAGTGTTTGTGAAAGTGACATTGAAAAGTTAAGAAATGCTGAATTATTTGCACTTGATTTTAATGAGCTATTTCCTCACTGTCAGAATGCATCAACTTCTATCTATTAAATGCTTCATCAAAGCTTTCTCTAGAGACTTACAGAAAACATGACAGGTGTTGGTTTATTTATTTTTTTTATTCGGCAGTGAGGCTGGTAGCAGGACGACTCAACCTCCGCAGACAGTTTTTAATGTTTTTCAGACGATAACTACTCAAGATTTTGCTTTAGTATAATTTTCGGGACAATTAGGGCCAGATTCAGGATTTGGGACAACAGTTTAGATTTCGGGACTGTCCATAATTTTTCCAGGACGTCTGCTCACCCTACCAGAAAGACCTACTGCATTACTTCATTAGCTTGTGTCTGACCTGCAGAGATATCATTCAGGCTTGGTGGGGTGTCAACCAACGAGTCATCTGAGTCTAACCGTGATGTTTAAGTACTTACAGTCTGAATCCAGAAGAGCACATTACATATTGTTCATTGTATTTGTATTTTAGCCGAACCGAGTGTGGGCATTTCACACATCTTCTCCGGCCACGTTGAGTTGTTGACACTAATAGTGGCAAAAGTGATATATATATATATATATAGATAGATAGATAGATAGATAGATAGATAGATAGATAGATAGATAGATAGATAGATAGATAGATAGATAGATAGATAGATAGATAGGAGTGTGTATGACTCGATTAAGTCTCTTGGGACATTCCTAATGGTTTAGCTCTGCACTGATAAATCTGAGTTAGAAATGTGTGATTAAATCTCTGCTATAACCGGTCCTGTCCTCTTTGCACATCCAGACCTAGAGATGAGCGCTGTGTCTCTATGCTCAGACCTCAGACTTCATATTTCTTTAGAAACTTTCTAGCTCAGCTTGCTGAGTCATTCCTTGTCTGCTACTGGTTACAGCACTGCTTCACACGTTGGGTTGCTTTATAGTTCAATTGAGGCTGAAAAGAAGAGTGAAACGATGATGAATTTGGAAATTGTGCTTTTCAAGTACACATTTGATGCATGCTTTCTTCTTTTTCTATTTTACTCTATTTAAAGCAAAATGGGCTGAGAAAAGGGTTTGTGCAAACTTTAAGCTTATTCTCAGTTTATGTGTACATCATATTTCTACCTGCAACATTTATCGTGTGGAAGTCAAATAACATGTATCAAGTGGTTTGTTGAAGGTCTGATGTGAGTGAAAGAGTTTTCAGGGAGAGTACAGTCAATTCCTGGTTTATTTTACTTCTCTTTCCACTTCTGCTGCATGTTTTTAAATCGTCAATTCAATGCATTCAACTGCCCTTTAGACTGAACTACATCTTTAGAATGGAAAAAATGGAAATTAAATGGCTATATGAGAGAGAAAGTTCTGTGAAAATGCCCTAGGGGGAGTTGTGCTCCAGTAAATTCACACTCAAAAGAAAGCATCTCATGTGTTAGTCACAACACTGCACCAACCAATACTTCAAACCTCCCTTAAACATCCTTAAACTCCTTAAGCCCTCAACCCTGCAAATCTAATGTATGACCACATCCAGCCCTGGATTACATTCAGAGCACAAAGGCAGCGAAGGAGATTCCCAACTAGCCAAAACAATGACTGCTAATAAGCAATAATCTCATAATTCAATCTGCAGGCCAAGCCAACACATCAGCTTCTAAACTCAGTCCAGCAGCACAAAACAATCCCTCTTTAACCTACATATGATAAGAATTGAACTGTCCTTGTGAACTTGCACAAAAGCAGATCAGGGTTGCGGTTGCATGTGTGATTTTCCTTTGTCCAGCGTAAGTCTTTATACATTAGCAATGGTCTAAACTCAAAACCTTTGACATCTAAGAGTCTTACTTTAAGAACAAGATCAAGAAGAGCTAAGACGTCCTAATGCTATTCGTCTTGTTATCCATGATCTCACACGAGCTCTCTGACTGTGGGAGATAATTGCTAGGATGTTAAGAAAAACTGAACACTGAAACAGACTTCCTGATTAATTTAAGGGAATAATCAATAACTGCCGTTAACTAACAGGCTGTTAAGCAAGGCATGTTCTACCTTTACAGCATGCACTAAACATCTGTACTAAACACACACACACACACACACACACACACACACACACATATATATACAGGAGTCAACATTTGAAGTGGATCAAAACCTGTGGACTAGGGAATGAGCTTTGCATTGTTAACAATGTAGGCTACAGTACATCTACAGAACACATTAAACTCTTTATTTCAAAAGAGCAAGAACCGTCCTTTTGCTCATGGGCCCTTTAAAAGCTGCTGAACTCTGTTTAAACACTCACAGACCCCTGATGCTGCTTCGCCCCGTCTTACATCTCAACTGAACTCAATTCAATTCATTTATGAAAATAAATTCATGGGCTCTGCTGACATACAGCACACATCATCTGATTCTCTCTGACACATGATAATATACCGTCGCAGATGAGAAGACACAGAAATATTCAGGCCTCTGGGGCGGCAGAGCTCTACAGCGCTTCAAGACAGGTGCCAGAATTAACAGACGAAACAGCATTTTTTCACCTGGAAGCTTGGCTGGATATGTTTGAGAGTTTATGAGGTGAGAAAAAGAGTACAACAACAACAATACAACTAATATATGTGTGCATCCATCTGTGTGAGGAGAAACCAATATAATGTTATGTTAGCCCGACTATAAACTCTATTTATAAATAATTCTGGAAAAAAAGTCAGAATTGTGAGAAAAAATAAAGCATCTATTTATTTATTTATTTATTTTTTGTTCTGTGGCAGAAATGGACTTCCATGTAAAAGTGTCAAATTAATAATAATAATAATAATAATAATAATAATAATAATAGTATATTTTAATAGTATAATAACTATAAAACAACCTTTTTTGTGAATTAAATCACATTTAAATTAAGTCGTAATTACCTTTTCTTTCATGGGGGAAATTTGCTTCTGTACAACAAAAATTAATAATAATAAAAATATAGTAATAATAAAAATAATGATCAAAATAACTTTAAAATAAATAAAGAAATAAAATGCAATTACATTTAGGCTTGTATGTTTAATTATTCACGTATTAATTCATTAATTTGTTCATTTATAATAATAATAATACCTTAAACAAATAAATAATCCTCTTTATGAATTTCATAATAAATAAATTTACTTTATTCCAAATAGACAAATACATTTATAATTATTCAGATCATTTTGAATGGCGCATGATAGCTCGGTCACACTTGAATGTGTTGGACTGACAGAAAGTCACACAAACAGACTTTCCATCTGCTGTTTTGAAGACTCACAACTTGTTCCTCAGTGAGATCATCTGTAGCCTTCATCTGTTCGGAAGTTTACTAGCTTCCAACATCATTATTCCCAGTTTTTAAAATACACATTGCAAGTTCTCTACCAGCTCCACCAGCAGGCACACCCTTAATCAAAACCATTTCATCAGCCAAACGTTTCATCAGCTATGTTTAACACGCACACACACACACACACACACACACACACACACACACACACTACACATGCTACTTCTGACTGGACTGCTCTTCCTTCAGACTAAAGACAGTGCTTTAATGGGATAATGTAGCGTAATCCTCTTCATGTCATGGGTGGTCACCGTAACTTCAGCGGGTCCGTCTCATTTACACTGCAGTTAAACCAGCACAGCTCGTCCTTGACAAACGCCTGCGGGGGTCGTGATAGCTGTAATGCTAACAGTGAAGGATGTGAATAATGGACTTCAGCAGGGTGACTGGACGTTTACACTGGTTGCTAAAAAAAAATCACTAAAATATGTTTTAGCTGTTTGGTCCACAGTTTAAAATGAAAATGAAGTCTCCTCAGTGCTATTACTTTGCAACCTCTTGTAATAATGTTGAATTAAAAGTGTTCATGTATGGTGTCAAGTGTTTTGGGTGCTATTTTATGATAGTAATACTGTGACAGAAATGTATAAAGAAATTTGTGGAAGCGCATAAAAAAAATAACCCAGTGGCTATTTTTGGTAAAGCACCTGATCAAAATCTCACAGAATCCAGATGTTTGTGATATCAACATCAAATTTGGAACATAACTTGGTTAGACACATGGTTTTGATTTTATAGCCATTTATCAAATATTTAGGAAAATTATGTATATATATATATATATATATATATATATATATATATATATATATATATATATATATATATATATATATACACTCTAAAAAACGCTGGGTTGTTTTTTCAACCCAACTGCTGGGTTGAGGCCGTTGGATAGGACTTTGGGATGTTTTAACCCAAGTTTGGGTTGAAAATAACTCTATTTTTTAACCCAGCGGGGTGGGTTGAGGACGCGGACGTGAAGGAGAGCACGCACGTCACGTCAAAATCGTACGTCTCCAGTGCGAGCAGCCGCCATTTTCTCAGCGTGATAGAAGCGAGAAGCGAGTGAAAGACTATGGTAAGTAACGTTAAATATTCAAAATGTAAAGTTATCTTTTATTGTTTACCCGGTTGTATGAAAGGCGGAAGGTTTTATGAAAGGCGGAAACAAAGGAGCTTAACGTTATATATATATAAAAAAACGGACGCGGTTTTCGCCTCGGACACGGAGGGCTTAACTGCCTCATGCAACGTTATTGAATGGAGGATGTACTTTTAATATCACGTCTGTGAATGTATTTTGTCATATTTACATAAGATTTTACATTATCTGTTCTCTTTGAGGCGTTAACAGACGGTTATGGTCACGGTTACGCTCATGTGAATTTGTCTTTTTTTTCGCGGTTAAACTGAATGTATGTTTGTCTCCTAAAGGAAACGGCATTGTGTAGTAAAGACTAGCATAATTATTTTGAGGCTGTTGAAGTGGTAACTGTTAAAAGTATGTTTTACATGTAATATTTCAGACTTGTCCAGCTCCTGTCTTCATTGTCCTCGCGCCGAGAGTTAAAGACACAGAAGCTGTTTGTGTGAGGAGTCACAGAGATGTTCTTCTGAAGAGAGGGACAGACGGTTTAAGGAGAGTAAACTTCAGAATAACAAAGTTATCTTTATTTTTACTAAGACTAAAATAATGTTGTTGTTTTTTTAGATGTTGCAATCCAGAGACAAGATAACTTCATTCTTTTGAGACTGATGTAAGTTAAATTATTATTACTTTTTTTTTTTTTAGAAAATTAATGTTTCTGTTGTGTCCTGCCTGTTAACTTCACATTTTGATGCAAAAACAATGTGATTTTATATATGTATGTATGTATATGTTAATATTTTATTGAAACCATTGATGCCCCTCTTTGCAGAACTCAAACTAACTGGAGTTAAGGACACACAAGTCTGCTTGTGTGAGGAGGAGGTTTTCTCAGCTTCTTCTGAAGAGAGGGAAATATCGTTTAAGGCAAGTAAACTTCATATTTCATGTTATCAGTTGTTGTTTTTTTACTAAGAGTAAAATAATGTTTGTTTTTTGTTTTTGTAGATGTTAAAAGCAAGAGACATGGGAGAGCATCATTCCTTTGAGATTTTATGTAAGTTATTTTTAGAAAATAAATTTTTCTGTCGTCTCCTGCCAGTTTACTTCACATTTTGATGCAACAACAGTGTGATTACGTGCTCATTTCATTAAGACCATTGATGTCTGTGTTTTTTATTGCAGAACTCAAACCAACTTTGGAGTTGTCTGATTTGGAGAGTCATTATTCTTGGTCTTCGCTCTTAGAGGTAAACTTCACACAAAAAAATCATTTACTTGCCCTCAAGTCATTCCAAACCTATAAGACTTTTGTCTGTCTTTACAACATAAATTAATATATTTTTAGTTTTCTCATAATATTTGTTAATCCATTTATAGTTTAGATAATCAGTATTTTCAAGCTTCATAAATATAGAGTTATTGTAGAAGTAAATTCTGATATTTATATATGAATACATCTTAAATTATATGATAGCAAACATGTATGTTCAAAATAAAATACTGGTCTCCCAGACCAGCAATGGAGGACACAAAAAGAGAATATTAAATATATTCATATGTTTTCCAAAAAATGAACAGAGTTTGTATGAGTCTGGAAAAACATGAGGAGAGTAAATTATGAACATTTTAATTATTTGGTGAACTAACGGTTTGAAGAGCAGCCCTCCACGTACATGAATATTGTGAGGTATGTGAATGTCATGTCTGTTTTAATGTTTCAGTAAAGAAGCTTTCTGAAAGCAATATTTATTCAAACAATATCACCTGTCCTCACACTAGTGCTGCCATTATAGCCTCCTGGAGCGCTGTGGTGGACTGAGACATTAAACAACCACACAAAGTGTTGAAACTTTAAAACAGATTATTTACCTATCCTTACGGATGTGAATACACCTCTACCTGAAAATGGATAGTTTAATTAAATGTTAAATTTTTTCAAATGTGTTTCTCTTAGGCCACTGATGAAGAACAGGCGGTGACTGGGATGAATCCTGGTCAGAGAGGAGAATCTTCTTTCCCCTAAACTGATGCAGCGGTGGTTTTAAAGGAGGACGCTGTAGAAGATGTAGAAGATGTCACATGCTGTGCTGATGGGGTTTCTTCATGATTACATCAGTTATGCTAAAGAGATCATGAACATTGACCGTGATGCATGATCTGTATTCATGGACTATGAAACAAACTGTAAGTGTATCATTTGTTAAATAAAAGAAAAGTTAAATGCTTTTTCTGTGTTGTTTAGTAGAAGAGTTTACACTCTGTCATTCATACACCTGCTCACATTCTTTCACACACACACACACACACACACACACACACATGCGTCTGTTAAATGTTATAATATCAAAGTTAATGTGATTTATTTGTGTACTGTCATGCCAGAATAGTTGGAAAAAAACCTAACTAATTGTAAATTTATTGTATGTGTTTTCGTATATTTTTATACAATATATACAAATGAACAAAGTCCAATTTGATCTTAAGTTATATTCATCAAATGTTCAATGCTTTGTTTATGAACTCTGTAGCTGTTAATGCCATCCTTTTCTGCATTTCTTCTAACATGTTACTTTTTGACTTTTCTCTTGTTTTTAATAAATATTTTCCTTTTGGTAATTATTATTTGTGTGTAAAAGTGATATTTAAAATGAACAACATTTGTAGGTTTAATGCCTAGCTCAATTTGGGTTAATTTTAACGTAGAAATGCATTGTTTCCCCACATGGCTGCACTCTGCGAGTTTATTTTCTGCCAGCAGGAGGCGCTAAGAGCGGGAGAGGTAGGTTTCTCTGGTAACGGCTGCAGAGCGGTACTGAGCTCACAAACGCTGCCTTATCAAGCACATGCGAAATGATATCGAACATTTTCTAAATGCAGTAGTTTTCCTTCTGAAATACAGTGATAAAAAAAACACCCGCTCTGTTTTTTTAAACCCTGCAATATAGTCATTTTAAACCATAAAAAAGGCAACCCAGCAGGCTGGGTTAAATATGATAACCCAACTGGTTGGGTTAAAACAACCCAGCGCTGGGTTCGTCCCTTTTTGACCCAGCGCTGGGTTGTCAAAATAACCCAAATTGGGTTGTTTTCAACCCAGCAGTTTTTAGAGTGTATATATATATATATATATATATATACACACAAAATATACACAAAACTGCACATTTTATTGGCAGAAAACTTAAATTGCCCATATAATTGGTTATGAAAGGGTAATATTTTGGTTTTGGGAGTCCCCATCAACAATTCTTATGATATTCTTATAATATGAATTAATGCTCAATGACTCCCAAACGATTCGCTCAGCGATTGATATTTTTCCAAACCCCTCCTTTGTGTGATGCTAATCTGTGGTGATTGTTCCAATTGGTTGATTAAATTCCCATTTCATCTTGCCTGTAATGTCTGATAAAGCACCTTTTGTGAGTGCGGTGCTGCTTTGTGTACAGCATTACTGGGGAAACAGCTATTTTTACAGCTCCAAATGTGGCACCCAGTGGCATAGAATGAATTTGCATTTTAATTCAGACCAATGTGAAAAACAAGTATTCCAGGGTCTACGCTTGCAAAAAGTGGCCGCGCAATATGCTAATGATTCATGATGACGTCAACATGAAACAGTTTGGAATTCTTAAAAAAAAAATGACTTGTTTGAATGATTCAGCGTTGATTCTTTTTTTTTTTTTTGAGAGACAATAACTTTATACACGGTGCACTTTCAGATTTAAACCTTTGCAGGATGTTTTATTCACACTGTTACACACTGCATGAAAAGTAATTGTCAAAAATCCATAATGGGACACTTTAAACCTTCAATCTAACTTTAATCTTAAACTTAAACTTTAATCTCAGCTGCACAAATCTCCTGCTTTTCTTAAAAAACAGACCAAACTTATATCTATGTTCGAAAAGGAGGTTATACATTTCAGATATATTTTTATTTTAGAAGGAGTTCTCATTCAGGGAGCCAGTTCTGACTAATGGACTAATAAAGAAGGCATCGAAACGTCTAAATCATATCGCAGTTATACATTAATAACGGAACAATTATAAGAAGTCTGATCTAGATCAGATTGAAATGTGTCTTGATGTCATAACAATAACTTCACATGCTTGCTGTTGCTCCAATCCTCTCAAGATATATCAAGTTTTATATGTCATCTACCCTGACTGAAGTCACTTGCTTTTATAAGCCTTCATGACAAACACACTCAAAACCACTAATAGAAGCTTTCTGCACTGGAACTTTCTATAGACCTCATCTGTTTCCCATTAAAACGCAAAAAAAAACATCATAATTTTGCCTTAACACATTAAATTCACATTCAATCACTCTCATTGATTAAATACAGAAATACCCAAATATTCCAATACATAATATCTGGATTTAATCAGTATCTAGGAAACCGTGTTTTTACTGCAATGAGTCCAATAGAGTCTGTCCCCTCTGGAATGCTGCTGGATCATGGAAAACCTGGCCATGTGCTCCAAATTCACGTCACACGGGACGCTCTGTGCACTAGAAGAGACAATGAGTGTTACTCACACAACACTCCCAGAAACACCGTCAGATTTCCCATCATGCTTTGGCACACTCTGCGTTTGTAAACCAAAAACACGCTCATGACAAAATGGAAAAGGGTAGAGGACATTTGAAGCTCAATGCTCACACCCACGTCCCAGGCGCTGAACACCCTGCCCACGGTCTGACGCTTCACTCAAAGCCGGTTAGACGTTTCTGGAATGGATGTTCGGCATTTACATTTTAATTATGCCTATGAATCTTTGAGTGTTCTGTCACACTCTGAGACTAATCGCTGGATGCCTTTAGGACAGAAAAGCCTTGAAACAAATGGCTGCCAAATAATGGCTGGTCAACACCGAGTTGTTTAACAGAATTGAAAGCCGCAGTGTGTCATTTCTGCACCACTAGTGGCACCAAACCAAACTCTGAGGATGATGACTAAAAATATTATTTCTAACCACACCGTTTAAACACACCCCACCTTTTTCACTTCCCGAAAATATAACAGTGTTTCCAAAACTCTGCTTCCACTCCAGACTACTTAAAATCTTCCAAAATAGCGGTCATATCCCTTGTGAAAGAAAAGTGCACTTAATTGTATTGTTCAAATTGTATTGAACAAATGTTCACTTTAAAATCTGGAAGTGTAATATTAATTAAATAAAAGGCCACTTAATTGCATTAGAAGGCAGACTAAGTTTCTAAACAGGTTTAAGTGGACTTTTAAAAAGTGCACTGTGCAATAACGTCAAATTAAAAGTTGAAAGTACAGTTATATCATGTTTTAATGATCTTAATGTCAAAATTGTCATGATTTAAAGAAGTGCACTCATTAGCTTTGTTTCCATCACAGTGTTTTTTATGCACATTTTGAAGTATCTCATCAGAAATGAGAAATTTCGAAGAAACAAACAAACAAACAAAAAAACTTTATTTGCAAAAAAGTTGACATGTTGGCTTGAGGTGGTTTTTGATTTGTGTGAAAAAGGGTTAATGCAAATAACAGGAGATGGAACGCATTTTCCATGTGCATAACAAATTCCTGTGATTTTGTGCTATGAGGTGGCATAACCTGACTAACTAGTCGACCAATCTTGACTTGTTTCGCATGTGAAAATGATTACATTCAGTAGCTTCTCCTAGTTTTCTTTGTGATATTAAGTGCCAGTTTATCAGGAAGTGACAATTTTGTTCCCCTTTGACACACTGGATGGAAACGGTGCTTATTCTAAAATGTTTTATGCAATATTCCAATTTTGCTCATAAGTTAAATTCGCAACTTTAGAAACCCAGCCATTGATGTGTTGACTAACATACTAAAGCACATGTAAAATCAATGTATTTAAACTAAAGTAAATATATTTTAAACATTAAATTGTAAATTCATCATCACAAATGTTCAATTCAACTATATTTAAATATATGACATAGAAGTCATATTAGAGTTGTTTCTCAATTGATTTGACAAATATCTCTAAACTCAGGTCACTGTTCTCAAAACAGTTAACACAGTGATCAACAGATTGTACTTTTTCATTAATTTAATAAAACAAAATACAATTCATGCAAATCGTTTTCTCTAAACAATGTGCAGAAAACTCTCAAATGTTTTCACAATAGTTAATACTACAGTACCAACCAATACTTTAAACTATCTGAAAAATCATTTTACACAAATCACAAACATTTATGTACCATTTGCCCAAACATAATAAACCAAACTCTGTAATTGGCCCTAAACTGATAACTATTCAGTTAATAATACAATTAACACATGAAATACAGTTTACACATTTATCACAACCGCTTAAGAGAAATAATTAAAGGGAGAGTATACAAAGAGCAAGAACGAATATACATAAAAATAATAATTAGGGCTGTTATTTTAATTAGATTAATTAATTATGGAGAAAAATAACGTGTTAAAATTATTAACGCATTGATGCACTTCCCAGACCTGCTCTATGTGGATCATCTGCCATTTCATACAGTCGATTGATGACTAATATGAGGCAGAGCAACAACTTACTGTGTGATGGAGCCTAGAGAATATCCCTAAAATTCAAGCATCAGCCATTTGAACGAATCGAATGAATGAATGACAATTCTGTCATAATTTACTCACATGGTCCAAAGAAGTACGCTATATGTAATAAAATTGATCAAACATAACATTTCTTCCTGAACCTACTTTTTGTAATCTCTTGTTTGATACTTTACACACTGACTTTAAATGATCTTTTGGGAGTAATTTCTCCACATTTGATGTGCTGTGATGTCACCACATCATGTAATTAATTAGATTAAAGATTTTAATTGCTTACCAGCCGTAAAAATAATACAACACATGAAAAGCTTTCAGAGGAAGCATATGTTTACTTAACTATCATTCAGATATCTATATAAATATGTGTGTAGGTCAGGATAAATAAAGCTTTGTCTAAATCCTTGCGTCTGTCTAAATGGAAAGCTTATTTTCGGTAAGCGCCGCATCCCTTTCATCTCCTGACGGTGACAAAACAGGCTCTTTTCTTCAGGATATCTAGACACTTTTGTTTTCTGTAAAGCTTTCACCTAAGGATGACAGTCTGTTATTTTCATTGGCAGACGTTTCGTTTCGTGAAAATGAAAAGGAAATATCCATTACTTGATGAAGTGAAGCACTACAGTAGTTTTTCCATTTCTCACTCCTGCCGTGTTTCACTCTCACACACTCAGACATGTCTGTCCCTGCAAAGTTCAGCTTTATTCCTGACCGTGACATCCAAACAGATGGTCTGGCCTCAGAGGAGGACAATGACTGAGGGGAAGAGAGAGAAACTCACCTGGACTTTACTTGTCAGCCAAAATACCGTTTGGCAGGGCCAGAAAACTGGTCAAGTGTAAAAGACAAAAGGAATCTGCATTTACAGACTTTGAAAGGGAAATTTAAATTTATTTCATACTCATAAGAAAGAAAGAAAAAAAATAAGATCTCAGTTGTTTCTGTCTCTTATATTGCAAACTGATATTTTGATAATGTGATATTTTAATTTATTATCATAATCATAAACACATCGATGTGTCAAGCAAATAGTTCTACCATTTACTGCACTTTGTTATTCTTCTACTTATCTAACTACAGCAGCTAATTGATTGTCAACATCTGACTTCCACTTGCAAATATATGCAAAGATATGTTTTTGACTCATATTTTGAATTAGCTTTTATTTGACAAATTTCATTTTAATTTTAGTTATATTTTTAATCATTTTATCATTTGCTTTTGCCATTTTATTTATCTTTTTATATCACTATTTAAACTAATTCATTTTTATATCACTTTCAATTATAGTATAGATTAAAATTTTCCAGTTAGCAATTCTCTTGCAATAACAATATACATAGAATTTTATTTTTTTTTTTTATTACTTTGTGAACTTTTGTGGTGGCTTTTTTGAGCTAAAAGGCCCAAATTGCAAATAGATTCCATTATATTGAAAAATGTGTCAATGTCAAATATAAGTCTTTGTCATTTTAGTAGAATGAATAGGAGACTATTGGTGCAACTAGTGGTAAATAAACAGGAGACTTCTCTCTCTCTTTTTTAATCCCCCAGATTAATCTGACAAATGTTTCCTCTAGAGTTTCAACAATCCAAAACTGTTCTGTGAGTTTCTCAGAGAACTCAAGTCTGAGAACTTGCAGTGACCTCAAAGATTTCTCATAAAGCCAAATGATCCGAGCTCTGCTATCCTCATTCATATTACTCCACGTCAACACTTGCCTTCTTTGCGTCTATATTTATACATTTTTTTACAATCTCTGAACCATAAAAATCTCCTCTATGTAAGTTCAAATCTGGCTGCAATATCATAATAAAGTTTTGCTGTCAAGAAAGATGGAAGGTGGCCTCTCAGTTCCCTGACTAAAAAGTGCAAGCACTGTATGCGGCACAAAAAAAAATAAATAAAAAAAATAAAAAATAAAAAAAAAATCACTACTGAACACCTCTCAACTTTTTTCATGACTTCAGCAGAATTCCTCACAAAACGGATTCATTACCCGGCACAGAAAACACTCAAACCACTGACACAGGCCGTTCTGTTTCCATCTTCCACCTGACGTTTAAGCGTTCCACCTGATCTGACACACCAGAATAAGGTACACCCCTCATTTTTTATTGATGGCATCTAATCTCCATTTCTAGCTGTCGCGTCTGATCCTGTCGCACATTGTAGGAGCTGAATTTCAGCAGTGACCTCCCTGGATCGATACTTAATAAGCTTTTGTGCACTCGGCCCATTTTGCAGCAATCTGCAATTTTTTTTTATTGATTTATTTATTTTTTTTATGTCCATTATGGGAAATCCAGCTGACTATAGGTGAATGAAGTGGAGTTACAGAATGTATCTGCATCTCACAGCTATTGGTTGATGGACGGCCTGTAACTGCAGCAGGCCGATGCGAATGTGAAATACTATCATCCTCGCCACTCTCTCGCCTGTTATTATGAGCAGCTCAATACTCTGGAGGATTTAAAAATAAGCCTCTAGCACTGTGTTCATGGCTCATAAACAACTAAATAATAAATAAATAAATAAATAAAAAACAGGTAAATGTTTGAAAATAAAAACTAATGGACAGTAAGCCCCATTATTCTCATCTGATTGAGTCTAGGGCTGGGAAATATATCTTGCATGTTTGCATTGCTGTATACTCATGATGATTTTGCTGATTGTGGAAAATTAAGATACTTTGGAAATGTTGCTTTGATTTGAATGCAATTTATTTGTTTATTATGTTTCTTAGAAAAAAAAAAAACTCCTAAAAATATATAATTTTTAAGATATTTAAAGGTACAGGTTGAAGGACCTGCCACGAGAGGGCGCACTATCAAAACAATAACAATCGCGTGGCTTGATGACGCTAAGAAAGAGCGTGGAATGATGGGATTTGTTGTCTTCTACCCAACCGCTGATGGCGAGTTAACGCGAGTTTAACGATTTGCGCGAATAGATTACATACAAAGTCAATGCAAAGACGCGATCAGACTGTGGATCAGACGCGATGCCCCGCGTTTGCTGTGTATGCTCCATAATACTAATCTTGTTGATCGTTATAATAGCATACGTTTTCTGTAAAGATATGATTCAAAACAATTCACCTGTCGAGTAAAACACAAGCCAGATCAACATCTCTTTCTAGTTGAAGTTTGTCACGAAGCTACTTCAGCATTTGTCCACGACACTGTTGTCATGTGGTTTCTACGTCAGTAAAGGCGGTAACAAAGAGTAACTACAAATAGTCCCCGTGTCACTGTTAAGAATGGGGATTTTCTCATGATTTACAAGTAGTTGAAAACATTAGAGATATTGTTAGTAATCAGCTGGACAAAATATATAACACTAGCCTATTGGTTTTTGAATATTTTATTGCAAATATCTTACAAATTGTGCCTTTAAATAAATAAATAATGTAAGAAGCAAAAACGCAGCACAAGTTCATTTCCATGATTGATTTCAATCTGTTTATTTCACTGAATTCAGTGAGATACAACAGGGCAATCCTAAAGCTGTCTTCTGACTTTTCTGATCTGAGGATCATTCTGATGTGAGAATGTGAGCTATGTTCACCTGCAACAGGAGCCAGCACAGGAAGTAGAGTTGGGAGGAGAAAAGCAAACGAGATTGATGAGGCATGTTCAATCGGAGGCTTTGGTTGGCATCAGCTGTGCCGCTGGAGTTGAGCGGGTATCAAAGCTTAATCTGCTACGAATATGAACGCATCTTTGATGTGAAGGTAGTGTGACAGTGACAAACTGCCACCTGTCCTGCCAAGGCAAAGTGAGGCTTACATGAAGGTCCCATTTAACCAGAGATGATCACTAATAGAGCAGGTTATACATGTCCTGTTGACTACTGAATAGGACCTAAAATCTTATGCTTTTTCACCGTCTTTTCCTATTTCCTTGAAATCCCCAACGTATGGGTGACGCCCAAAGTTTTTAACCTCAATTATTTTAGTTTAAAAATGCCATGTTAATTGTTGTACATTAAAGTAAATGGCTCTCATCATTGGGGCTAATACAAAAATAATAATAATAAATGAATGAACGAATGAATACATACATAAATCAAATAATTAATTAAACATAAAATATTTTGGACAAAAATTCACTCAAATTACTAGATTATTCACTAGAATAGTTTGTGCAACACTCTCTCGCCCATTATTATGAACAATAAACAATAAAACAAAAGAAAAAAACAACTTGTTTTAAACAACAAAAAAGAGCTTTTATGTTAAAAAACAAACAGACATTTGAACATTATAGCTAATTGATGGCTATATATTTGCATTATATTCATGATTTCACTGACTGAACAAAAATATTAAAATTTTCAGTTTTGTAAAAAAAAAAATAATCTAGAATCACCAACATTACTATTTTTACTGTAGTTAAATATCAATATAAAATAGTTCCAAAATGTCCCAATATACAACAATGGCCTAATTAATTAAAACATGCACTAGATCGACGTATTGGACCACCGCCTTCACCTCTCACATGACGGCACTCTAAAAATGCAGCAAATACTTGAAATAACGCATCTCTGGACCCCTGTCGCTAGCCTCTGTGCCCCTAAGTCTGGCTGACTCTCTTCTGCTCACTGACCCGCGTGAGTCCCGCTGTCCCTGATAAGAAGACACACGCAGCCACATCCGGAGGAGCGGAGGAGCAAAGATTGAGAGCAGATGAAGGAGGCGCTGGAGCGGCGGGTGTGCAGCCTCATATTTCACTCCTAAAGGCTGATTAAAAGACCACGGTGAGACTTGGGCTCTCTGGACTGACCTTCTGACTGACGTCTCTGCCGCTCTGACTGAGACTGGACACCTGGCTCACTCACTCTACGACTGGCCCTCTTGACCTCTATCCCCGTCTGAGAGGATGATAGCTAAAACTATGAAATACAAACCAGCCTTCAACTCGGAAACACTGCTGCTGTGTAGAAGAGACCGTTTTATATTTTCCTTCAAGACTGTTTGATGTCTTTTAGTATAAATATCCCTTGGTTAATCTGCGCCATTTGTATTTATTTTATTTTGTCTTATTTTTTTTATTGTTTATTATTTATTATTGTTCAATATCTACAGGTACAAATTCACTGACCTCACAGCCATGATAAAACATTTGTATGGAAGCTACTGTACTAGTGTCTGTAGTTAGTTATTCATGGGGACAATATATTAAAAAAAAAAAAACATCTCTTAAAGTAACACTTTTAGCACTTTTTTTTACCCCTTAGGTCCCTTCATTGAGTTCATACTGAATTAAGTGTCATCAACTTTTAAAAATAAAAAAAATGTAAATGACAAAAGTAGGTTTGAACATAGCAGTATGATGTGTGTGTGTGTGTGTGTGTGTGTGTGTGTGTGTGTGTGTGTGAGTGTTGTATTTTGATAAATGCATTGGCATGAAAGCGAAATGTAGGCCAAGGGGTGGAAACAATGTGATGAAATGCTTTCATAAAAACGAGGACAAACTGTACACAGTTTTGAAAGTTTCTTTAAACTGGAACGACTGATCTAAAATGAAGCGACGGTGAACAGAAGTGGTATTCAGTGCAAATGTGCAGTCTGCTTCAGAAAACTGTTACAGTTTCACACCTCAGCAACTCCTTTTCTTCACACTAAACAAGGCTTCGCCCCATGGGACACATGTTTTCTGGCCTTGGGGCACAAAGTTCGACCAGCAGACGTTCTGCAACCCACAAATGCAATGGATTGTGCAACTTGGCCTATTTCCTTCTAGGCTTTACATTCCCTGAAGGACAGAAGAAAACAAATAAAGAGCGGAGGTCTTGTTTTTCTGGTCGGCTGGCTGGTGGAGGGCCGAGCACGTGTGTGTGTGTGTGGAGGCTGGCGTGGAGCCGGTCTCTGTGTGCTGGGGTTGGGTTTGAGTTACTGGAAGTCTTGTTTGCAGAGCCATTGCAGCGCTGACGCACCCTCTAGGGAGGCACTGCTGTGTTTTTTCCCTCTCTGGATGTTAGATAGAAGTCTCTTTTCCTACACCTACTCACACAGCTGGTCTGAACATCAACACTGTGCAGCTCGTACCAACCAGCGATGCACATTCCCATGAGATTGCAGCAATGTCACAATGAAGCCGCCGAAGCATAGCACAGAGATACAGACATATACTGATGTACCTAACACTCATGACAAACTAGGTTCAGTGTGTTTATGATAAACAAACAAACAAATAAATATGAGCTAGATAGATAGATAGATAGATAGATAGATAGATAGATAGATAGATAGATAGATAGATAGATAGATGTCTATAATGGAATTAATCTAAATGACCATTTAATTTTAGACATTTTGTGTATATTTGATTCATCATCATAATATTGGCTCATCATTCATTTTGGCTGTGGGAACAGCCCCCTCGCCCCCTTACCCACAAAATAATAATAATAATAAATAAATAAATAAATAAATAAATAAAACTTTTTCCCTATTATTAATATACTATTGTAGTTTTTGTAATGTTTTTTAATTAAATTGTATTTATTTATTCATTTTAATTTGTTTGGTGTTTAATGTTGTGGGTTTTTGTTGTTGTTCATTTTTATCATTTTATTTCTATACAGTTTTAAGTTCTGGTTTATTTAGTTTAGCTTTAGTTTAAGTGTTTTAGTACTTTATCTTAGACTAAACAATAACAAAAAAAAGTAAAAAAAAAAAAAAATTAATAAATAAAGCTCCGGGTAATGTGTCCCTGCAATTGTTCCTGGCTCGCTAGATTTGGCTCCTTTCACACTGCCAGTGATTACCCGGAATATGTGTGTGTGTTCACACACAACCCGTGAAGGTCCCGTAAAGACTCGTGATAGTTTTTACATGTAATGTACGAGTCAAAAACGCTAGGCAGGTTAACTTTCACTGAAGCTGGCGAACAATCTCAGCGTCAGCGCGGAAAGTGAGGGACTAACTGATATCTGCTTCATTGGAGTTTGCAAAAAAAAAAAAATTATGTGTGTGTATCATTACTACGACACACCCTTTACAGCATTAGTTCTGGATTTTGTTCACACTGCGCTCGTTTTGGGACTGAACCCGGCAATGTAACTTGGTCCCCGACCCGGGATCAATCCTGGGCACATTTGCGTTCACACAGAAGGCAACCTGGCAATGTTCCGGCAATTTTCCGGGACCAATGTGGAATGATATTCTGCTGTTCTTTTAATCTAATATTTAACTTTTTTTCTTTATTTTTGATCAAATATATACAGCACTGTTAAGCAGAAGAGACTTCTTTTAAATAATCTTACTGATCAAAAACTTCTGAACAGGCTTGTCTCCAGACCCACGTGCCTTCCTTTGCTCACAACACTTGAGTATTCAGTTTTACTATGTCTATTTATTTAGTTATTATTATGTGTTCAACATTTGCCTCATAAATGGAAGGTTAACCACATTATTTTCTGGAGAAAACCCCAGGCATTGCTGTGTTGTGAGGGACACAAAGTTCCAGACACGCTGTTGTTTCAGAGGAGTGCTACAAGTCACGAGCCCTTAAGTGAGCCAGCACGTCAGATCCATCCACAAGCATTTGACCCAATAAAGATCACAGCCCTCCATGCCACCGAGCCAAAGAGCCATTCACTCATCTAATGACTCATTACAAAAGCCCAGCAGAAAAACAAAGAGTTTTCCTAAAGAAGAAGTGAGTAGATCTGTGCATGTGGTTCCCATCATGCCGAGGGAGAGGAAGCCCAGCTAATATTCTACCTGCTGAGAGAAACTGTTTTATGGGAGCTTTGTTCCCACAATACAAGTGTAAACCAATTAGTCTTCAAATCAACTTAATAGGACTAAGAGCTGCTTCTCATTCACCTCCATCATCCCTCTCTCCTCTGTTTCCTCCTGCTATGAGTCATAGTGAGCTTTAAGAGTTGTGGGTTTTAATTCACGTCTATTAGCTTTGAGGTCATTACATGCGGGTGTACTAAAAATAGTTCAACACATAAACCATTGTTTTGTCTTCCAGGTAAATGAACTAGAATCTAGAAGATGGGGATTTTACAACATTGTGTCTCATTCTACCTAATACAAAGTTACTTATTGTCAACAGAATGCTCAAAAGAGACCATCAAAATAAAGTGTTACCAAAATTGGCATCGTAAAAACCTAAAAAACTGTTGCAAACTCTTCACGAGCAACCATCCGGCAAATGAATACACGGATATTAAAGATTACTTTTTGGTCCATCTGAGATTGATTAACCCAGGATTTTCATACTGTTTGTTCAAAAAGTATCAATTCCAAAGTAGGAAAATATATTATTATTCATTAAACATATTTCGGATTTTAATAAATTGCAAAGGTATGAATTGTGATTGTTCAACCGAAAATGCAAGTTCATGTACTCCAACCTCCAAACCAAGTTGTTCCACACACACACACACACACACACACACACACACATATATATGTATTATCAACACTTGAATGAGGGCAGGTTTTTGAGAAAAACAACATTTTGTCCAAAGGCTGAGAAAACTGCGTTTTGTTAAAGACTGCCTGGATCAGATTAAGAAAGATGTTCAAAACATAGATGGAGTACAGTAGATACCCTCCAGTAAAATGGCCGTGAAACCATAGTCAAGCTGCTTATGCTGACCAGCCAAATCTTGCCCTCAACCAACCAGAAATGGCCAATAATGGTTCATAGCAAGTATAAACAAATAAATAAATAACAATCTAGACACCATTCACCCCAACTTCCGGTTTAAATAGTAATCACACCAACACCAGCTGCTCTTGCCAAGCAATACCATGGGATCTTTATTCAGCTACAGCAGCCTGCTCCCTCGTGGCACCGCCGAGGAAAGATCAGTGAACAAAGCTAACATCTCCCACCAAATGAAGCTCTTGATTATTAATGAATGCAGCTCTGGTTGGGTGAAGGCCGTACACTGCAGGAATGAAAAAGAATACATTTACAGATGATCGCATTTGAGATGCATTTGTAATGTTGGCTTTTGGGAGATAAAAGAAAACATAATTATCGCTTCTCATCATACTCTGTTTTTTTTTTTCTTTCTGGATTTATGTTGTCCCTTCGCTTCTCATTCCTTTCATTCATTTAGTGTGACATAAATCAAACCTTCAGTATGTACATTTCAATATGCCTTCTCAGCCCTAAAAAGCGACAGAAGAGAAAGGAAAGCACAGAAAAGGGAGAAAGCGAGCAAACGCATTACGTTAATCAGAGCAAGCCCCCTCTCAGCCATGAGAAAGCATGCCCTGGAGTCCTACATAAATGAGGGTTATTTTTGGCAACAGAATGAAGAATCTTATTTAAGGCTAGACACGTTAAATGGCTTTTCTTTTATGTATCAGCCCAAGGGTAATACTTTGGGCTGGATTTGAAAGGAAATAAGGTGCAGCAGCTCGCAGCCTAAAGCTGGTATGGCAACTGCTGGCTTTGTGTGTAAAAGAAACTGCAAAAAAATGGCATCTTTGGACACAGTCCTTTCTCCATCCTCGATTCTGCTGATGCGGGAGCTTTGTCTGAAGATTAATGACAGGCATTTGGCTTCAGAATCCAACACAGAGGTTAAAAAACAACCCTCCTCCAGAAGAGCTCCACACCCTGCAGAACAATCCACTGACTTTGTGAAGCAATTTCTCCCTCTCCACCATTTTATAGCAATATCGAATAAACAACTATAGAGCATGCCTGCTTCAGAGGCAGGAAATCGGATTTGGACTGCACTGAAATGGCGATGACAGTCAGATCCAATAATGTTGTGTGCTTGAGACCTCCCTTCAACTCCATAGCCTATACCACATCCACATACACATGTGCTGCTTTCAGAGAGTCTGTCGTCTGAACAAACGATAGCTTGATGATAACTTGTGTTGCAGGCATGGCAAAATTTGCAAGATCACATTATTGTTTTTTTTTTTTTTTTGTGTTTTTTGTTTTTTACTTATATAGTACTACTTTTTAGAATGCGAGAGTAAAGATTTATATGTATGTTTATTTAATTATATTTGTTAGTGATCCACCGATATTTTGCTAAGGACGATATATCGGACAATTTTTTTACATTTTTAATCATCAGCATCATCCAATTTGTTTTTGGTTTGTCCAGTGTGTCTACCATCAGTGTCTATTCAGCAAATGCACATAATTGCAACATGTCTAATAAACCTTTAATTTCACAAATGCATTTTGTGACATTTAACTTGCAGAATATTTTTTGTCAAATCCAGTTGCAAGATCTCCTGGGTCCTTCATTTTTTTTTTTTTTTTTTTCATATTTCTGAATTTCAGTAGTTGTTATGCATGTCATTTTACTATCTATAAAATAAATAGTCTAATTTTGTGTACTTATAAATTATTCTTTGTGATTATTATAAATATTTATATACATTTTTCAGTGCTGCCCACAGCAACATACCAGTGTTGCTTTTGGAAAACAGATACAGTACATGTCCTTTCTGTATCAAGTTTCAAAGCTGGATGTTCAACATCAATTATTTTCAAGTAGTTCTGTTGCACCAAATATAAAGTTTGGATTTCTGACTTTTGGAATTAAATGGCAATCAGCACTAGTAAAGCATTGTGGGTATTGTTGTCTATTTATTTCTTTCCCTGCAGGAGGCAGAATCGTACTGAAGAGTCTCAAAGGATATTTATTAATTCATTGCAAAATAAGTGCTATTCAGAGAGGAGCGAGGAGGAGAACAAGATGCTTGACCCTGACACTATCAAATAACTGGACCCTGGAGACTCTAACTGTGTCCTTCACATGGTATATCAAGTGCATCCTCCATTGTTATTATGATATTATATTAGTGAATTATGATATTATGTATCAGAATACTTCAATGAATATGTTTTACTATGGATGTCTATAGAGTTAAAGACTGATTCTCATAGGGGTCTTCCCACCGTCATCACCACCAAATGCAACATTTCATTAAAACCATTTCTCTCCCTTCCCTCTCTGTTTGCTCAGTCACATGAATCGGTCTTGAAAATCTGCCAAACAGGCCCACAGTCTCACATTCCTCCCTCCTCTGGTCCAGACTGTATTTGTGTCATCGCTGAGTAACATTTGAGTAACATTACTTTTGGCTGAGCATGCATGGCTGGCTCTACTGCATTGACAACACTCTCAGCAGGTGATTAAAGATGGCATGAAAACGCAAATGGAGTTTTGTGGCTTGTAGTCTGTGTCTATAAATGTCAACAATATGTTAGCATGCAGTTAAAAATGGGAAAAAAATATAATTATTTCTTGTCCTGAAAAACAAACCAAAAATACTGATGAATCATCCTGCAACCAAGAGTGTGTCCAAATTTGTATCCAATCAAATGAGAATACCCTTCCCCCAAATATCGACCAAAACCAAAAGTAATTAATACTTTTATTCAGCAAAGATGCATCACATTGATCAAATGTGACAGTAATTATATAAATAAATACAATAAATATATATACTTTGTAAATAAACTAAACTAAATTGTTGTTCTTTCTGGATTTGGATCTGGATTTCCCAGATTTCCTTACAGAGACGATCTGAGCAGAATCAATCAGTTCTCCTAACATCCATCACCCTGCTCATATTAATCACACGGTTTCCAGGGCACGTTTTAGATTACCCATATTCTCTGTGGATTAGTTGGGTCTAATCTGCTCAGCAGCCCAAGCATGGCTCCAGTATTTGTGTTTCCATCGGACAGCCTCCCGTGCAGCACGTCACAAGTCGCCTTGTGCGGAGGAGTCTGCTAATGGGGTCATGAGAGGAGAAGCTATACGTTAAAAGAGACTCAATTTCCTCATACGTCGTTATCTCAGCCCCTTTTTCATTAGCTGTCTCTCCATTCGGCCTGTTTCTGTAGGTCTCGGTTTCTTGCTTACAACCCATCTCATTTGTAAACGCCTGCGCTCCATTCATTCTCTCGCTCTCTGCGGTCCTAATGTTGCTGACTTTGTGAATGTGTCCTGAGAAACATGACTCCTCAATTCATGCTCACAATCACACTGAGATTATCCAGAAACCCTCCGGTGGGGAAGAGGGAGACACAGCAGGCATGATTTGATGAGCGGTGGAGCAAACACACATATACCAGCGTGTTTGCACACGTGAACACAGCGTCGGCCGAAGTCTCCAGGGAAAGAGCAACAGAATCTATCATAAGACCTACAAGGCCAAGTGTCTCTCCTAGTCCAGATAATGGTGGGATACTTGTAACCTGCCAGTCAAACACAAAGGACATTTGCATAAGTGTGAAGGGCAAGGTGATCTTGACTTTCTGTCATACTGTGTGTATCAAACTAGCCACCGCTGATGCATACGGCCAGCGAGCGTCAGGGAACGCTGCCAAACAAAAATGTGCAATTGTTCAGAGCTCAGCTCAAGAGATTTATTGTCTTCTTCTTCCAAACAGTTTCACTGCTGTCCTGGTAATACGCAACTTTGATAGCCTCTAAATGATCAAAACTTTGCTGTAAAACCTACATACTCTACTAGATGCACTTTTTTTTTTTTTTTTTTTTTTAAGTAAAATGACTTTTTATAATTTTAAAAATGCCCTTCAGATCAGAATACAGGTCTTTCTGGGTGAACTCTTTACTGATTTTTATAAAGTAAGCATATAATGTTTTTTTTTTTTGTTGTTTTTGTTTTTATTTTTTATATTGTCATTAATATTTTAATATGAACACTTACTGGACTAATTCAATTTAGGCTTACTTGATTATCCATACATCTTTTTTTAATAGAAAAACAAATATGATTATCAGGCATTTGAGGAACATGAATATTTTTCTCTCTATCATCATTGTATTGGACAGTATTATATGTTTTACCCCCACATTAAAAATGACAGCGCTCTGACCATAACGTATTTATTAAATATTTTCTATAGATATCATCTTACTAACACCAAACAGTGTATTTTTTTCTCGTTTTGGTCCTAAAATGACATGTTTTTTTGTATTATTAAACCCTACTACATGAAAAAGAAAAGAAAAGATGCTTAGATGCTTGATCATTTAATTTTGTTACACATGCACATTTGTATTAAACAGATTTGAATGATATTTACAAGAGCGTTAGGCTCCAGATAAACTCCAGAGCAGGCATGTGCTGTAGTTGCCCGGAGAGGGACAGCGGTGAAGGAGTGTGCGTACGCTATCACGTCATGTCACTGGCTTTTATAAGAAATTAATCTTAATGTCACTCTTCCTTCATACTCTGAATGTCAGAGCTGTTTAATTGGCTGCTTAAATGGCACTGTTGTTTGTGTCCAAAGGCAACAGATAAGATGCGGGAAAATAAGGGAACAACAACGAAAAATAAACCTCTATATTGGTCTTTCTGGTGTAGCGTCACACTCTGTTGGCTCGCTGCTTCTGAGATGAATGTTTCAACAACAAAAAAGGAAAATGTCATCTCTGTTATGATTAAAACACAGGTCACATGCCATTTATAAGAGTCTGCCTTACAAGCCCTGACAACTAGCAAGCGGTTTGAGATACAAGAGTCTATTTTAATACTTAATAATAATTAAAACAATTCCAATAAAAACTAAAGAAAATATATTCATATTATTATTATTATTAGCACTTTGCAAATGTCAAGCAATGCAGAATATTTAAATTAGAATTGACATTAACTGAAATTTGATTTGCGCTGTTTGAGTATGGTTAATCAATCAAAGGAGCAAGTAAAATATGTAATTATATGCATACAATTCTAGTATTAAAAGCCAGAAACACATAGCAGTTGCATTCTTTCCTAAACCAGATGTTAGTAGTCAGGTTAAACAAATATTGTAGCTTTGTCTGTAAGGTATATAAAAAAAATTATAATAATAAAATCACAATATATTAGAAACACATGCCTTCTTTACATGAGGTCATTTTTTTGGATAAATCTATTAATCAACCTCAGTCCTAATCAAAACCAAGATTTTAACTCTTTAATTACCAAGTTCATAAATGAGGTCACTGATTTGGGGAAAATAAAACACCTTTTATCACAGTCTTGGGCATGTCAAAGATTAGTAACAAGATTTGGCTTTGATGCATTGTTAGTTTTTGTTCAGCATTAGATTTTAATTTTTCTCCCTAATTTGTTTCTTCCCCTCTCTCTCTCTCTCTCTCTCTCTCTCTCTCTCTCTCTCTCTCTCTCACACACACACACACACACACACACACACACATGAACAGTATTATTTGCTGTTAGACTCCATATAGATTCATATACAAGTCAGAAACAAAGCTTTTTTTGCACAGGCCTATCTAAAGGGTTAATGGTCCCACCTAGTGAGCAACTGTAAAAATAACTAATTTTACCTTTACCCAAAAGGGAAAACCACAAACAATCAAGAATGCATGATTATATGGTGTCATGGCTTTGCAATCAAGAAATGGCGTTATAATGGAATTCAATGGGGCAAAAACAGCCACCAACAACAAATTAGGGAGAAAAAATTTAAATCTAATGTTGCACAAAAACTAACAATGCATCAAAGCCAATGTTTGTACTAATCTTTGACATGCCCAAGATTGTTATAAAAAGTAAAAAAAAAAAAAAAAATCCAGCCAAAATTACTTTTATATTGAAAATAAGTTGATTAACAGATTTATGCAAAACAAATTGAGAGAAAAATATGATTCTGACACATTTTTACAGCAGTTTAATTGAGTGGATGTTTTCATCCCGAACATACCGAAAGGGTAGTGAATTTGAACAGTGCACAAGGGTTAAATTATTAAGAGCATCAGACCTGAAGACTGCATGATCAATTTGCAGTGTCTCCATGGGACAATCTGAAGTTGCCACAACTGAAGGTGTACTAAACACAGCAGGCCTTTAATCATATAAGGAAACCAGGAACAAACACCGTTCATAAAATAAAGTAAGAGTGTAAAATGGTACACATCTCTATTAACAGACTATTTACAAACCAATACTCCCAATATTGAAGCCAAACACACAATGACTAAACAGTGACCTGAACACAACACATTCAACATCTACATATGAAAAAAAAACAAAAAAAAAACAGTCTCTACGTCCTTAAACAGCAGACCAGTTTAAAAGACTCACAGAGCATGACACAAATAGACTGAAAACACGCTCATGTGCACTAACAACAACATTCCCGTTGCTAGTAAGAGCTGCTGGATTAAACAAAGCAGACCTGAACCTGTCAAGAGGAACGGTGTGGTGGCTATGAGAGCCGCACATTTCCTGTTAAGTCTCACAGACACACACACTCCTGTCACAAAGCCAAACAGCTCCTCTCGACTCCAACCATATACAGGCATGATGGGAAGCCCTTGCCTTTCATGGGAGAGAAAAGGCTGGAGGCAAGAGAGAGAACTAAAGAGAGAGACAGACAGGGAGAGATAGGCCTAATCGACTAGGACTTTTGTCATGTGTTATTTTCCATGCTCATATCAATCACGTCATACAGAAAGAAACTGACCCGAGGTAAGAGGTAGGTGAGGGGAGAGAGACAGAAAGAGGGACTGCGAGAGCAACACAGGAGAAAAGAAAAGGCCTTTTTTCCGTAATTTCTTCTGACTTACACACTACTAAACAGCCCTGCAAAAAGTCTCCAAAACTGATCTCCCCTCTCTGCAAGACATGCACACCAGGAGATGTAAATCTAGGGCTGTTAAGATTCTCCACCCACCCGGAAACCCACTGTTTAATCTGTTACAGTCAGGCAGACGCTTCCACAGTCTGATGGCAAAAATGGAGAGGCTCAGGAGAAGTTTCTTCCCTCATGCTATCAGACAACTAAACATGGACATTAAACACACTGCACTTTAAGCAACTCATCCTCGCTGCACATTGTTTACATCTCTGCACATCATCTGTGAAGCAGTTTCTGTGTAGCATCTCTACACATCATCTGTGTAGTAGTTTGATATATTGTGTATATTTCATTATTTGTATAGAATTTTCTTCTTATTTTTTGCACAGTCTAAAAATAGTATGCCAGACCTACATTTCACTGCGTGTTGTTTGTCATATAACTTGTACGTGACAAATACAATCTTGAATCTTGAATTGAAATCAGAAGGCAGACCAGCAGTAAAATCAGCCTGAATTCCTTATTGAAGTTCAGCAGCTGCTCCATCTCAGCAGGAAATGTGACTTAACAGTGACACGGAGCAGATTCCTCTGTCCTTTAGGACGATTTGCCTGACTGCACTTTAGGAGTTCGCTCTCCTCGCTGCAACTCTGGGGAAAAGCGGGAGGCTTGTTATAAATGGATGACAATAACTGCTGCCACGCATGCACATTAGAACTGACATACCTTAATGGAGGCAGTTAAAAAGCCACAACATTTTAAACAAGTTATGGGAATTACAACTGGCTTATTGATTTGCGCTCACAGTAAAACAAGTGGCTTCACGTAGAAAAGGGATGAGCGGTGCCGCTGCGAATATCAGCACAACAACAATAGCCAAACAAAATCTGATTATTTATTTAATAAATAATACACAGCATGTGCATGTCAGTGATGCAAGAGTGGAGGAAACTAATTTATTGGTGTCCTGCGACGGATGACTTACTCTCTGCCATGGTCTGCTGCATACGTGTAAAGTTGTGTAAGTCAAGAGGGCCCAGATATGTGACAGAAACGTATGTCTTCTCAGCCAACAAAATATGGCCTGACAGTCCAAGTAATACAATGTGAGAAATTCTACCCATCCACTACCCATCATCCACCCACTCATAAATATATCTGATTAGTTCACAGTGTCCAACAGCTACTGAACTTTGTTGGATCAGTGTGTTGAATCCTTTGGTGTTTCTTGAGCAGGTACCTTACAGAAGATCTAGGTGTTCCTTTAATGGTACTGCCCCAGTACCGTGGTATTGCACCACCAATGTAAAACGTATAAGGTACTAGAATACATCAAAGTGCCATGGATGTAGTATGCTGTTTTGTAAGCTGCATGGGTTGTTTCACCTACCATATTCTACAATTCCCCCTACAGTCCTGTTGAGAAAATAATGTACCACCCCATCAGTCATCTGAGGCTGAGTTTCCCAGATGCCCTTCCTTGGATTCACAACCATCCATCTCTTTAGCTGCTGCCTGGTGAGCCACAGCAAGAGGCAAGTTTCTATCTTCCTCTCTCTCTCTCTTCAATCTCTCTCCGCTCTCTTTCTCTCAGTGTAGAGTGAACAGATGGAGAACTGGCATCAGTAGTAAGTCAAGAGCCCACAAACATGTAAATGGCACAAGCCTGACTTTACATAGCAAAACCCATCTAGCTCTAATGTAAGGGTTATTTGTGCTGAGGCACATATGGTTTTGATATGTCTGGCTGTGATATTGTTTGAAGTATTAAATTAGCCATTAGATGAATCTATAGTTTTCCTCTTCACCAGGCTTTGGTCTTGTGGAGATAATGGTCAATCCAATTACAAAAAGTAATAAAATTACAATTTACATACATTTACAAGCAGAGAGAGAGAGAGAGAGAGAGAGAGAGAAGCATGAATTATTTGATCTCCTCTAGAAAAGCCAGCTTAAGCTTCTAGTTGTGTTTTATGAAATACGAAAGCTGGTTTCTAAATGGTCCAAGCTGTCCATCTTGGAGCAATAATAAAACAGCTGGATGGTCATATTGTCCAATTACATTAAAGTCAAACTACAAGTGTTCCTGTGGCTCAGTGGTAGAGCATTGCATTAGTAGCACAAAAGGTTGTGGGTTCAATTCCCAGGAACCATACTAGGGCCTTTCGCACCGCTTTAGTTCCAGAACTAAATGTAGATTACTAAAGTACTAGCCTGTGTACTAGGATGTGGCGTAAGCCAGTCGACAGTGATGTCATTTGTGCGTTAAGAAAGAAGAACAACAACAGGAGGATGGAGAACACTGTGATCGGAGCAGTGTTGTTTTTTCTTTTTTTTTTTGTGTCTCACTGGTTTCACAATAATGGACATGGTATGTCGACGTATACGTAAAGCGATTGAAAGAATGGAAAGGAGGATTAAGAATCTCCAATGACAACTGACAGTGCAATATTGCCACAGGTGCCTGCACTTCAGCATCCATATATTTATCTCAGCTAATTATTTTGGATAGACATTGGATAGTTAGGTTCGGATAGATTAATGGCTAGCTTGAAACAGATAATGACCAGTTGGACAAGCTAGAATAGAGTAACCATGACGCAAAACATAACTACCATCTTAAGTTGCATGTTCAATTAGTCAGAGAGATATAAAACTAGATGCACCCTTAATAATGTTCTCTTTGATTAATGGCATAGGGCTTTGCTCTCCATTTGTTTTTGTTTTTTTTGTTATCTGTCTCTCCCTAACATCCCTCTTCCCTCGTTCTCTCACTCTTTCATTAAGTGTCACACAGAGATGTTCCCGTGAGAGATAAAAGCTAGTGAGCGTAGCATGTCGCGGTGACCCTCCCTTAACCGTGTGGACCATTATCAGTGACAAGCTTTCATCCTTAGACCTGTTCTCACCTCGCCCGAGACCCAAGGGTCTTATTCTCATCGTAAATACTGCACTGCTTAACCCTGCCAAAATCAGTGAGGCCACAAGGTTAACAGAGCAATGGGTGGCCAACTTTTTTCCACTCTGCTCACACCACTTTGAGTCAGTGCTGTGACGTAAACAGCTTCCGTTTATCACCGGTGAAAGGGGCTTTCACATTTATCAGGATCTCCTATGAACTTTGACTCTCTGTAGGAGTTCAATAACCAGTTGACAAAGATCAGATTTTAGGTTATATAAGGTGTCTCCTGTTAACAATCATTTCTTCAGTTCCTTCATCACATCAAGGCAGTCTGGGGTGCTTTATTAGAGCCAAAGGGGTCTGTGACGGTGAATCTTCATTTCTGATTAATTCAGCTGCCGCACCGGGACTTGATGGGACTTGAACCAATTTAATCACACAGATGAGAAAGCCAGACATGCCATTACTGCATTTAAAGTAAAAAGACACTACTGAACAGGGGTCCTGAATCAGCAGTCATTCAGAGCAGCAGATTTACAATTTGGCAATTAAGAGTTGTCTTTCAGTGCGCCTGTCCTAAAAGGGGAAGGTAATGCACATCTAAATAGAAAGGGGGTTTCATTGCTTTTGCTTTTAAGTCCTGATCTGTTGAAGGAGAAACCCTGATTTGGAAAATGAAATGAGGATGAAAACAGAGGGACTAAGAGAGAGAGATGGCATCTCCTAGATTGCACTGCTCAGGCAGAGAGAAGGCCTTGCTGTGCCAAGGAGAAAACAGAGTGAGTCGTGCCAAAATTTCTCGCATCTGGGACTGAGAGCGAGTGGCCTGGACACACTCATCCCCTCCCATTCCTCCTCACAATATAAACATCTGGTGTCCAAACCACACATTGAAACCTGATCTCAAGACTAGGACTCCAAGCCAACATGGGGTTGGCTGAGAGTGGGCCAGGGTATTCCAATGATCACTCCCACCAATAAGACATGATGATTCTGAAGGGCCTCATTGGAAGGCTTGTTGTTATTCTAAATGGTCCAGACATTCAAAAAATCATATTCAGAAAAGCAATGAACCAAGAAAACATGCTCTCTCTGAGGACAAATGCCATAAAAAAATAACAGAGTAAGCCAAGCATACCTCATTTTACTCAGACATTCTCGAACACAAATGACTGTCAATTTACACATTTAGCAATTTTGTGGACTCCACTGACACTGACTTTGATGAGCTTCAGAAAATCCTTGCGGGGTGAATAGCTTCAGCAGATATTACCATGCAATTTCTGTTCATTACTCTTTCCTTCTACATATAGACGGAAATCATTCAAACAGTAGATTTACTGGAAGTGGAATTCCTAGTGAAAGCATCCAGAGAGAGATGTTTACATCATTCCATGACAAAATCCATCCCAATTTTTCCATGATTATCACATTAGTCGTGATGATGATGAGGAATGGCATCTGAGTCCTGATTATTTGCCTGAAATCTGTTAACGAATTGACTTTGCAAGAGAGCAGATCAGTCTTCGAGTCCTTAATATATCAGATTAATTCATTGCTAAACTAAAAAAGAAGGAAAATAATTCTGGTCTCATGACAAAAATGTACCTCTAGTGACATTTTCGCAAGAAGCAAAATACATTCCAATAAGCACAACTTAGGAAGTGGAATCCTTGGGTGCGAATCCCATCAAAAACATGACTCATGATGAGAGACCTAGAAGATGGGAGCTCGAAAAACAAGCTAAAACAGCATTCTTTTTCGTCACATTCACCTTTGTTCATACTATTGGGTAAGTTTAGGTGTAGTGCAGATGGTACGTTATTTTAAAATGTCACGGAACAGTGTGACTCTACAATTTTCATAGTCATGAAAATAAAGAAAACTCTTTGAATGAGAAGGTGTGTCCAAACTTTTGGTCTGTACTGCATATTATACTATATATATATATATATATATATATATATATCAATGCAATTTTCCCCACCTGCCTACAAATATACCTGTCCATGGCATAAACGGTACAGCATGATCGCTAGACATTACATCTTATATACCACCAATCATATGCGGATTCGCCAACCTGAAAACTTATCCTGCACACTTGTGAACAAAACTTCTCTCACCATGCTCTTCCTGTCTGAACGAAGAGAGACAGAATTAATTTGTTCTTTGGTGTCTCTATTTGTTGTCTTGTGCTAATCTTTTCATCACAGTTCACTGTATCATTCCGTTATCATTCATTTCAGTAATAATCCTCTAGTGTGTGCTCTGGTGAACCAGAGGTGTAATTCAGTCTACTTGCTGATGGAGAGGTGGACAGATGTACTTGTTTAGGCTGGATTACACTCCATTAAGTGAGTGTAAGGAGAGAGGTGACCTACTGTACCCCACTTCTCACAGAAGTAAAGGACAGTATATATGATGGAACATAATGGGTTTTTAAGTTTGTGTTGAACAGGGTTCTGTTGCACAAACATGACATGATTTGGAATACTTTAAAGAAAATCAGCTAAAAACTCTTTCTTTAAAGAAATATTAGTGCCAAAAGTTGCCAAAGTCTGTAGATAAATGCATATAAACACAGTTTCCTCTCACATACAGTGAAACTTGTTTTTTTTTAAGTATACGTATATTTTAATATATATATATATATATATATATATATATATATATATATATATATATATATATATATATATATATATATATATATATATACATACACGTATATGTTAATATATATATATATATATATATATATATATATATATATATATATATATATCTCACCTAAACATCCTTAAAACAAGATAAAAATATACTTACTAATTACTAATGAGATAACATATTCTTTGTTTTCTGAGATTTTTTATTAGCTATTTGCTAGCAAAATGGGCAAATAGTCTCTTGTTTATGCATAAATATAACCACAATTTATAGACGTCTATGCTTACAATAAGATTTAACAAAGGGATGTAAACAAATAATAATAAAAATAAATAAACAAAATAACAGTACTGAATATTTTTTACACTTTGCACCAACATTTCTACACATTCTGATATTTTTGGGCCAAAAACTGATTCATGAAATCATATCATGTTATTTAAGAGAGTGGGAAAAGTATATTCTACAATGAAACTTGACATTTGACATTTCAATAAGAAGCCAATATAATTTTCCATTTAAGTCTGCCCAATTTTGGAGGTCCATCCAAATGGCAATTCTAGCCTACTCTCTTGATATGCATGTTTGGAAACACAAAAAAAGAGATTGTTTTCAAAAGTAGTGAATTTTGGTTCTCCTGGTCCAATAAACAGAAATATCAAAGCTGTTAAAATAACAACAGGGATTTCTCCTGCAAACTGAAAACCTTGCTGTTTTAACTCGTGTGCGGTGGTTTTTAAGAATTATGAAATGAGTGAACAAACAACGCTAAACAAAATGTTCCAGCGTTCTGCACTAATTCATTTAGAGCTAAATTGCACCATTGTGATTAAATCCCCGGGGCGTCTTCCAGGAAGCTAATTGAGCACTTGAGGAGCTCAAACTTGCAGCTACTTCTGATTAATGTACCTGTGACCATTTGTAAGATGGAGAGATCTGAGAGAATATGAATGAGTCTGAGTGCGCTAGGAAAAGGGGTCATTCAGACTGTTAAGAGACGAATTAGCATTCCTGCTAATCGCACAAAGAGGCAGACAGGGAGACGGAGAGCTCTCTGAGGCGCTATCATTAAGAACTGCTAAATAGCTTTTCATTAGCGCGTGACGCGCCGAGGTCTATGTATCTGCATGGGCAGCCAACTGAAAAGACTGAACTCTGTGACCAAAGAAACGTTCTGGACTGGCAACTGCACTGAGAAATGAGTGATACGATCGCTTTCCCACCGAGGGACATTTCGTTATCACACCATCATTACAAACGGCTCGCTGCAACACAAAAAGCCGGGAAACAGAGCGCAATCAAGTCTTTACTCACGTCTCCCCCGGCCTCTGTAATTTATTTAACTATTTGCTCTGGTTAATGATGTTACTTTTAAAGATATAATTAAACACTACTCTCGCACACAGTATATTTTCCTGCAAACAAGGAAGTTGTTTAATCTGAGAGTCAAATTAGGTGCTTGATGCATTTTATTGCTCAGACGTTGTTTTTCTTATAGCTAAGGATAATTAATACAAGATCTCTGTCATGTTTCAGAACCTTCATGCGCAGAGTTTCCTAGAAGTCATACAAATAGACAGTATTAGTATTTAAGTTTCAGCCTCACATGTTATTTTACAGGAGATTTAGATTTGTTTCAGTGCATTTAACAATAAATGTTACATTTATTAAATGTTAACATTTAATAAAATTAAACCACATTTTGTCTCACAACTCAATAGAAGATATATAGAGGAGGGAAAAATACTTTTTTAATTTGTAGATTGTTTTGTAATATTTGTAGAAACAATTTGATGAGAAGTGTTTTAGAGTAGTTTGTATTAAGAAGAGGTAAAAACAAAAGTCTACAAAAGCTCTCCATTTAATAACAATATCATGTAAGATATCCTACAGCTTAAGATACTTTACAACAAAATTACTTTAGCATGATTGACGTCTAGAAGAAACATATGAGATTTTTTTTTTTTTTTTCTTATTGGGCCGCAGAGTAAATATAGCAACATTCTGATTTGTTTAGTCTTTCATTTTAATGTCTTCTTTGCATTTCATTCTGACTGTAGCTAAATGTCAGCCAGAGTTCAGCATCTTAAGTTTGTTTTGTTAGTACCGCAGCTGAGATGGAGAGAAAAAAGGAAGAGAACAACACAGAGGAACATCAAAGGTCTGCTCCAACCCCCATAAAAAAACATGTTCTTCGAAGAACCCCCAGGGACTGACAAGAACAGATCGCTGTAACTATAATATGTGATATTTAGGTGAATGGAAGGGAAATAAGGCACATACACACGCAGACAGGAAGGAAGAAATGGCTTAGCTCTTTTTTTAAAGCGCTCAGTTTTTTTTCCTGTAATGAAATACTTCCAGAACACCAACCACAGCCGGCCACAGAGATGATCTGCGTTTATGAGAGAAGGCGGTGTAATTCCTTTACTGTGTATTTGTTGTGTGTTGTGAATAGCTCAGCATGAGGCAGCAGGTGCACCAGCACCGTTCATTATGACTGACTGACTGAACTGACATCTCCCACTTAACTGATCACACACACACACACACACTAGTACATATCTTTGTTCTCACTGTTTCTGTGATTTAAACTGTACACAGCAAGAAACCCCCACTCAAAGAAACACACACATAATAAGTCTTTCAACTGGACTCCACATTATTTAGGTGGGCAGCTTTCCCATGCAACACAACTGTAGTATGCAAATCCCAGTCCAGACTCACAACATCACCTTATTAAACCTCATAACACTGCAGAGATGATAACAATGTATCAAAGATACGTTTCAAATTCAAACCCGATTCCAAAAAATTTGGGACACTGTACAAATTGTGAATAAAAACAGAATGCAATGATGTGGAAGTTGATGTCAAATTTCAATATTTTATTCAGAATACAACATAGATGACATATCAAATGTTTAAACTGAGAAAATGTATAATTTTTTTTAGGGGAAAATAAGTTGATTTTAAATTCCATGGCATCAATACATCTCAATAAAGTTGGGACAAGGCCATGTTTACCACTGTGTGGCGTTCCCTCTTCTTTTTATAACAGTCTGCAAACGTCTGGGGACTGAGGAGACAAGTGTCTCAAGTTTAGGAATAGGATTGTTGTCCCATTCTTGTCTAATACCGGCTTCTAGTTACTCAACTGTCTTTGGTCTTCTTTGTCCCATCTTCCTCTCTATGGTGCTCCAAATGTTTTCTATGGGTGAAAGATCTGGACTGCAGGCTGAGATTTGTTTATGAGATTTGTAAATTATTCCATTCTTTTTTTACTCATAATTTGTCCAGTGTCCCAACTTTTTTGGAATTAGGTTTGTATTAGTGTACTAAAATTAGTCCAGTATATATATATATATATATATATATATATATATATATATATTGTGTAACAGATGAGTCAATATCAGCCACAGTTTAAAACATCTTTGTCTTGACACATTTCATTGGACTTCCAAAAATTAACACATTTAACACAAAAATGCCATTAAATGCCAAATAACCATATTTCTTGTCTCCAGCATGTAAACTAGAGGCCATCTGAATAAATAAATATGCATTGTGATGAGGTCATATGACAATTTTGCATACAGTTTAAAAGGCATTTTGTATGCATAATGCATGTTGCTTCACATGGTAATCAGCAGGCTTCCCAGGCTTACAGTAGTAATTAAACAGAGCCATTATGTCAGTGCACATAGAGCATGTACTAAACATTGATATGAAACATATCCTATGATGGCCATTTTTGTTCTTACATTTTTAAATCAGTTCAATTTTTTGGGGGGTAGAAAGATGAGAGA